>NC_133474.1:23496220-23575624 GCF_025370935.1 Choristoneura fumiferana | reverse complement strand
AACCGATTTTGATAAAACATGTCTAAGAACCATTGCTAGCAAACCTGCTTTCAAATAATAAAAAACCGCATTCAAATTGGCTCACCTGTTAAAGAGCTACGGTGCCACAGATAGACACACATACATAGCGTTCAAACTTGTAAAACCCGTCTTTTTGCGTGGGGGACTAATTAAAAATAGCTATAGAAAGTATTTTAACGCCAGTTACGTCTCTTGGATGATTGAATAAACCTGTACTTGAAAACTCTGCCTTTTACGAAATAAATAAAAATCCGACTAGAGATGAGAAGAAAGTGATAAAAAACTCTTTCAAATAAATAACAATTCTCTCAATACAACTTTAATAGCCATCTATTACTCACTCATTATAACTCCATAGTTATCACACGTAAAATATACCTAAACAAAACCTACCCTAAACAATATATAGAATAATAATATAGAATATATAGAATAATTTCACTTTGATTTTTAAAAACCTCCCCTTTTGCATATTGGTGAAAACAAAAAGAATTTACCGCGTAGCATGCGTAAATCATTAACGGAGCAGCTAAATGAAGACGATTTCTTTAATTTCACCATAATTAACACAAACCACGGACCGATCAATGAAAAAGCAATTTGTGAGCAATTAGGAAAAAGCTGAGAATGCGCCCGAGCATCATTCCCGAATGAATTATTTATGCCGATTTCAGAATACGCCTTTTAAGAATGCAATTACATTAACGCAATGGGTTTAGCGAAGGCCGGTCCTGGAGATTTTTAAATTAATAAGGATGTCGTCTGTACGGTCAAGGACTTCATTTCATGAGCCACCAATGGAACCATTTCACAGTAAACGTCATAGTGACATCGCATTAATTAACAAGGAAAATCGTAAATGACTTCCCTTTGAAAAGGTTCAATGGTGGCTCATGTAAAGTCCTTGACCGTACCTCAAAGGGAAAATCGGAATCCTTGTACGATCGCTTACTGTCCATCTGCTTATCTATCAATAGCCATTTTCTCCTGAGATTGATAGAAAATACACAGGTTTATTAATTGATATACATAATCTATATAAATAAACAATGAATCGAAAATGTGTTGCTAAGCGCAAAACTCGGGAACCAATGGTCCGAATTCGCTAACTCTTTTTTTGTTGTGTTCGTTACTGCCTGGAGAAGGTTTTTATGGAAGAAAATACAGAAAAAATACAACGGGGGCGAAGCCGCGCGGCAACAGCTAGTAATCAAATATACTGCGCAATATTTACAACTCGAAATGCTGGATTAGATAGATGTGTAATTTGGCGTGAATTAACTATGCATTGATAATGAAATCCACGATCTAGGTACATTTCGAGGATTCCCAGGCGTTTTTCAAAAAAAACGTGTTACCTTTCCTTTAGAAAATGTATTCATTTTTCATATAAATTTTATTAGTCAGTTTTGTTGCGCCCATACCGAGTGTATGTGAAAAAACGTCACAAGTCATTTTCGTCATTTTGATAGGGACATTTTTTTAAATCATCTAAATCGATTGTGCTTTTGATTCTGAGTAGAAAAAACCATATTTTTCCAAAATCAACACCACAATAATGACGTACATTTTTTTTTTGTAAAAATGCCCTCCACAAGATTCACAGTTCTAGAATTTAAATTCATACATGTACAAGCCGCGAGCAAACACAATTTGAGTGATAATATCTTTAAGCTATTGCTTCCCAGTTACAAGCTTACAAAAGATCCGTCGCACCTCACTCAATCCGCGAGCAGGTCTAACTGTACGCGGATTGTATTAACAGCCGCAATCAACGTGCCCTCGTTACGTATAATTCGATCACCGCCGATTCACTAATCACTCGTTCATTTACATATATTCATTTGTTTTGCCGCGCTGCGAATTTGCCGCTTGATTGTCCGCGCGACATTTCGGCGGCCGCAGTGTGTGCTGGTGTCAAATTTGGATTAATGCAACTATGCACGGGGTTGCGTGATGAAACGGTGCCAAAGACTTAACTAGTGATCCCACTTACAATAAGAGTATGAACTGTAAGTGCGTAAAGAAAACAAACATTATTATGTATCAAATAGCTTCTGCCCGCGGCTTCGCCTGCGTGAAATTTTGGTTTATCGCGCGCTGTTCCCTCGGGAACTGCATTTTCCGGGATAAAAAGTAGCCTATGTAAAAAATTATCTCTATGCCAAAAATCACGTCGACTCGTCGCTCCGTTTCGACGTGAAAGACGGACAAACATACAAACACACATACATACCAACGCACACACCTTTCGCATTTATAATATAGTATATGGATGAACTGAAAGCCAATTACTGTGGAGTGTGTGTATGCGTGTATTGGAAGCGTGATGAGATGGATTGTACTTCGTACGTTAAATTTGAACGAAGAATGAATACTGAGTTTGAGTGAAGAACAAATGAGATTTTATGGCAGTTGACGACGTACGAAGAACGTAAAAGACGTGTGTGTTTATGAGTTTTTGTTTCTAACGTATTTTTTACGATTTGTATCATTTTTTCAAATTCGCTGGCCAATAAAGGCAACTACAAACTACTGCTACGTTTCATTTCCCACATTACTTTGCCCACCCGCGACCTGTATAGGTCAGTAGTAGAAGAAGTAGTAAATATAAAGGTGAGCTAGTCGCAGGCGAGCAAAGTATTTTTTTCAGTTATTGATATGGACATATACAAAGTAACGTCTGATTAAATAAATACATATAATTTTAGACGAAAAGATGGCCTAGTGGTTAGAGAACATGACTACGAAGTTTGAGGTACTGGTTCGATTCCCGTGTTGGGGGCAGATATTGTATGAAAAATGGGTATGTTTGTTCTCGGTTCTTGGTGTTTTAAATGTATTTAAGTATGTATCTATATCTTATATAATTATATTTATCCGTTGCTTAGTACCCATAACACAAGCTTTGCTAAGCTTACTTTGGGACTAGGTCAATTGGTGTGAATTGTCCCGTGATATTTATTTATTTATTTAAGTAATTTAATTTATTTGTTATTCTTTCACGCTAAATTTGCTGTCACAGACGCACAGTCAGACAGACGGTCGAACACAAAAGCGGTTTTGTCACTTCGATGTACTGAATCCTAAAAATAACAGCAGTAGTACGAGCATACAGAACTATCCGTGAGCGAGCAGCTCACGCTTGGCCAGTTTGTTTGTTTAGGTTGTTGATTTGCCTGTTGGAAGTTGTGGGAATTGTTTATTTACCTGATTTCTAAATTAAAGTGAACGTATTATGTAGTTATTGCTAGAACCGTAGTTTTATTTTTAAGCTAGGTGCTCAAAAATCTGAACACGTGCTTACGCGTTTCTCAATAAAGTAGTATAAGATACTAGCGTCTTTGTTGACAGCTGCGTTGTTTTTTTAACCAAGTGAAGGTTCGTGGACGTCCTACGGTTGATAATGGTAAGGTAATGGTCAGATCTATTGTCAAGAAGACATTAAGAGAAGTTTCCCTGCCGGCCACGCGGCCGCGTTAGGTATTCGTTTGGGATATTGCTGTCTTTATCGCTCGTGAAATAAGCGCTCGCGGCCGTCCCCCCTATGCCTTCCGCATCGACGTCCGTAATAATTTATATCGTAGGCTTTTCAAGATTTAGCGGTTGAATTTTGGGATTAGTTGTCCCTCATATTATACGAAAAGTATAGCACAAAAATGAATGATATTTTACAATCAAGATATTCATTATATTTTCTATGCCTGCGTTTTTTTAGATTTTTGTAAAAATGCTTTATTAGTCTGTAATTCTCGTGCAAAGTTGACATCTTTTTTTTGTCGACGTTTGAGCTCCTGTAATTCTGATATATCCCTTGGAGTGGCAAGCGTCCGGGTCCCGGCACACCCTTGTTTGGCAGGCGACCGGCTCCCGGCACGCTGTCAAAAAACTCCCGGCTCCGGTCGTGGCGGGTGACGTATTTCACTAATTGGCGATCCCTTACTTCAAATAGCGAACCTACTGTGTTAAAAATTAAGTTGTGTGATAAATAGTTGCAATGTATAGATATCATTAAATAATATTGTAAATCTGTTTAAAAAAAATATACCTCGTTGAGTTTCTTGCCGGTTTCTTCTCAACAGAGGTTTTTTCCGAACCGGTGGTAGATTTTTTTTAGACATCCATAAATGCTTGTATAGCCTAAATTGTATAAAGCTATTTTGACTTTGACTGAATGTTGATGAGTCTATACCCACACTTTGAGCCAAATATTTCGATGGAAAACATTTACAAGGGCGTTCAGTCAGAGTACCAAGATAATCTTCTTAAATATTCCAGAAGAATGCGACGTCATCCTGTACGAGCATACTCGATTCGTAACTTAATAAATAGCGTATAATTGAAAGCGTTAAGCAATGCTAATTAACTTCCCTTACATTGTCTTTGTAATTAAGTCTCATTTTACCTTTGTCCCTGCAACGGAAATCACATTTAATCTCATTAATCGTAATGAATGCTTACAAAGGAGCACGTGCTTATTCAAAGTCAAAATTACCTGCTCGCTTTAGTACCTTGTCGCATTAACATTATAGTCTATTAGCTTTAACTCCCGACTTTGTTCGCGTGACTCTCTTCTAAGGGGGCGTTCAAGTAATACGTAACTCAACTTTTGGAGATTTTTGACCCCCATGTAACGCGCCGCAGCATTGTATTGTAGCCCCCTCCCCACTTCCTAAACGTTACGCCACGCCGGCGGCAGAAACTCTAGATCTTAACTCCAGATTTGACTTAATGCCCTTGAAATCATTAAAAGCTAGCATTTCATTAAGTGATACATACCAGTAGTATTATTTATGATTTAATATACGCAACTGTAAAGAGACAAGGTAACAAAAAAATACTAAAAGAATGTGAAAATGGTATATTAAAACGGTTATAACCCCTATGTTTTTAGAATGGGCTAATTATTAGCTTTCATTTGATACCCCACTTGATAGGTTTGAATAAAAAACATTTTTTTAAACTTACAATTTGACGCCAAAAATCCGCCATATTGATTTTTTAAGAATGAGGGCTATCGTTTTGTCTCACTAGATGGCGCACTGTTGCGTGAGGTTTTAAGTATGGCTTTCAAGTCTGTTAATACGGGCGTGAAAACAAAGTTTAGATTAAAATCATATTTAATACACCTTAAAACCGTATCATAAAAATATCGAGCATGCCACAGTGTTGCATAGTCCCCGTTTTGTTCGGAAAAAAGCGACGACAAAGGTTTCCGAAAGACAAAACTGTCTCAAAAAACACAGACATTCATTGCCCCGGCACGCATATTTGCCATATGTAATTAATTTCAGATATTACAAAATATTCACAATTTTTTTCTAATTAAAAATAAACCCGCGTAGCTCACTCAAAAACTATGAGATTTGACATTTCGGAGACCTCACGCTACACTAGCGCCTCTAGTGGCGAATTCATTCGCGATAGCCCTCATTAAATGTACCCAGTGTCACTCGCGTCATTAAGATGAATCAAATGACGTCTCATTTATCAAAATCAGTTAAGCCATTGAGTAGTTACGAGATGACATAGGAATAGACATACATACATACTTACATACTTACATACATAGAAAGAAAGAAAGAAAGAAAGAAAAAGTTTATTCGGCAAACTTGTAGGTAGCATACATCAGGTACATATAACTTAATGTTTAATTAAGGTCAACTTAAAGCTAGCCGAAAGGGCTGGCAGCTCAGCAATGCTGAGATACGGAACCACAGCGCTGATTTTCAGCTACAAGATACCTACAAACATACGCGTCAAACACTTAACCCTCCTTTTTCGCAGTCGGGTAAAAGCACATTCCTCGCAACACATCCTCGCACATCTCTGGTGGAAACATAGCGTATAACAAAATGCTACTTTATACTATTCGATGCTATTTTTTATTCATTCCCTCTAATGTATTTTTATATGTATGGAAATACATAAATGTTTTCTTTCTCTCTCTCTTTCTCGCTACGTGGGTTTGTCAACAATGAGGGTATCTGGTGATGATGCTTATTTACTACCTATTTGCCATAATAGCGCATAGAGAAACTTCGTTACGAATCACTGCAATAAAGATTGCATATGCATAAATTTTAAATTCATATCATCCATCCATGATTTTCGAAAAATAAAAAATAATATTTGGCGGGTAGTCACATTTAAAACTGAAAATGGCCTGTCTTAATAGAACGCTAATGCTTCATCGCGTCCTTGATTTTACTCTTACGAAAGTTAGATCAAAATTAACGGAATTTTTAGCTACACATAGTTCCGATAAAATACTTATAGTCAATTTGTTTGGAAATCCGTAAGACTTTATTAAATATATTGAATTAATAGGTCGTAATTTGAAAAGCGCCGGAACAAATGTTTTTTAGGGTTCCGTTCCTCAAGAGGAAAAATTTGAACTCTTATAGGATCACTTTGCCGTCCGTCCGTCCGTCTGTCTGTCAAGACCCTTTATCTAGCGGAGTATCGGTGTCGAGTTGAAATTATAAACCCCTAAACTCAGGTCAATAGTCCCGAAAGCTGTGAAAAATCAAACTTCTAAGTCAAGGCAATCAAAAGCTACAGTCATTAAAAAGGTGTTTTCAATTTCATACAAATCGCCTTAACAGAAAAAGTTATAGCGCACTGCCGGCTGTCTCAAACTTGAATTTTGCATAAAGGTAGCTCTTATAGCACTCTTATAACATAATTTTTTTTCATGATGACCGCACATTGCGTACATTTATTCTTATGAGCTTAGAAGGTTCTGCTAACACTGCATCATCCCTCTGCTAACATCCCCTCGCAGGTAAAGTTTCAAATGAAGACATTTTTCAATAAACATTTTTTTTGTTATTCATCATCATCGATCATCATCACCACAATCAACATCATCATCACCAATCATCATAATCAGCACCACTATCATCACCATCACCATCAATCAGCTCCACAGCCTCCGCTCCACTCAGCAGCGTCCGCTCCGCTGCCTCCGCTCCGCTGCCTCCTCTCCACAGCCTCCGCTCCGCCAGCCTCCGCTCCGTCAGCTTCCGCTCCGCCAGCCTCTGCTCCGCCAGCCTCCGCTCCGCTAGCCTCCGCTCCGCCAGCCTCCAATCCGCTCAGCAGTGTCAGCTCCGCTCCGCTGCCTCCGCTCTACTTGACTGCCTCCGCTGCAGCCTAGTTTGTCTCCGCTCTAGCCGTTGCCTCCGCTCCACTCCGTTGCCTCCCTGCCTCCGCTCCGATGCCTCCGCTCCACTGTCTCCGCTCCGCTCCACTGCCTCCGCTCTTTTCCACCAGCTCGCTCCGTCAGCCTCCGCTCCGCTCAGCAGCGTCAGCTCAACTCCGCTGCCTCCGCTCTACTTCACTGCCTCCGCTGTAGCCTGCATTGTCTCCGCTCCATCCGTTGCCTCCACCCCACTCCGTTGCCTTCTCGATTTATATCTTTCGAAATGACGACCTCCATATACACTTTCATCTCCTATTTCATCCCCTCACTGGTCGAGTTTTCAAAAAAGCTCAACCAAATATCGATTTATTTCTTATTAAGTGCCTAAATTCCAAGTTTCATGGTTTTATCATTCAACAGCGACGAACTTCCACCATATAAACTTTCATCCCCTATTTCAACCCTTAAAGCCTCTTTTTTCGCGATAAAAAGATAGCCTATGGTCTTCCCAAGGTCTATTCTATCTCTGTAACAAATTCATCAAAATCCGTTCAGCGGTTTAGGCGTGAAAGCGTAACAGACAGACCAGACAGACAGACAGAGTTACTTTCGCATTTATAATATTATATAGTAAAAGTAATATAGTATGGATAAGTGCCTAAATTCCAAGTTTCATGTTTTATCATCAACAGCGACGAACTTCCACCATATAAACTTCATCCCCTATTTCAACCCCTTAAAGCCTCTTTGCGCAATAAAAGATAGCCTATGTTCTTCCCAAGGTCTATTCTATCTCTGTACCAAATTTCATCAAAATCCGTTCAGCGGTTTAGGCGTGAAAGCGTAACAGACAGACAGACAGACAGACAGAGTTTACTTTCGCATTTATAAATATAGTATGGATGTGTACATAAATGTTTCTTTCTCTCTCTCTTTCTCGTTACGTGGGGTTGTCACAAAGCAGGGTATCCTGGTGATGATGCTTATTTACTACTTTTTGCCATCCTGTTTCGCATAGAGGTAAAAAATTGCGTCTCGAATCACGCGCAATAAAAGATTGCATATGCACAACATTTTAAACTCATATCGAATCTGAATTTATGATTTTCGAATAATATAAAAAATAATTTCCATTTCCCGTGTTCACGGCTACACTTGAAAACTGAGAGATTATGGCATCGTCTTAATAGAACGCGAATGCGCGATCATCGCAGGTTCGCGCGAATTTTACTCTTACGAACGCGCGATCAAACCTATTGAACCGAATAGGTGTCCTAACTGACAATTGCACGATGCGGTCGCGCGAATAAAATGCTTGTAAATCTATTCGCGCGAACTGAGTTCGTACGAATGCGCGATTAAACATATTGAATTCGAATAGGTGTCCTAATTGAAATTCGCACGATAATTGCGTCGGCGGGGCACCGCGCTCGCTCGCTCGCGTCGTCAATTCGCGCGATCATAGGACACCCAGTTTTTGCCATCGCGCGAACACGCGATGTTCGCATAGCTTACTCGCGCGATTCGCGTTCTATTAGGACGATGCCTATAAGATTTCTGATATTTTCTAGAAAGTTCTACAAAAAAACCAGAGCAGGAAATTAGAAAATTTATGACAACTTAACGACTGTAACAGCGAGTTAAATTACAACAACTGGATTAGAGAAATGAATTCGGCGCCAGTTTTATAAGCAACATTTTATTTAATTAATATTTGCGAATTCCCGGAATTTGAATTTGAAAGCTATGCCAAATACTCGTAGTTCACGCATGCGCGTAGCCGCTAAGAACGACTAGTTCATTATAATAATTTAGTAGTATATTGGTAATAATTTTTAGTCTCTTATGCTTTTTACCCGACTGCCCGAAGGAGGGTTATGTTTTTCGAGCGTATGTATGTATGTATGGATGTGGGTATGTATGCCCATTTATTTGATCCTCGCTGCAGCCTAAACGGCTGGATGGATTTTAACATATGAGGTGTCATTGGATTCTTCATAACTGTCGGAGTGACATAGGCTATATGATATTTCAATATAGCGTTTGCGAAAAAAAATGGCGGGGGAATGAAAAAAAAAATCTATTGTAACAATAATGGGTACGTAACAGTAATTATAGCCTACTCAAAATATTTACTGTGCCCAGAAGTGGGACGTATATAGGCTGGGATGATGATGATGATGATGATGATCATACTTTTAATCTAGCATTTTCACACAAATAGGTAATGAGAAAGTATAAAATATAGCATTAAATTAAAAAATCAAAAAACCCGGCTGCCTTAAAAACTAAAAGGAAGAAAATAAGTCTAGTGGTCTAGAACTCTTTTAAGTAGCTAATTTAAAGTTCAACAGTCAGGGCCCATTTAAATCGTGACCAGCTCAAAAATTCTTAGTAATGGGTTGAACTTTAAATTAGCTACTACTCGTAAAAGAGTTCTAGACCATTAGACCTATTTTCTTCCTTTTAGTTTTTAAGGCAGTCGGGTTTTTGATTTTTTAATTTAATGATTTTAAAGTACTTAATAAAAGTAGCATCTGCGCTACCTTCTTTATTTGAGCGCCGCTAATGAGTCTGTTTGAAGTCGTTCTGTTTGAGTTGCTGAGGACAGTGACAGTAATTAGTACCTACATGCTCCGGCCGTGCAACGAGGGCTATCGCGTATGAATTCGCCGCTAGAGGCGCTAGTGTAGCGTGAGGTCTCCGAAATGTCAAATCTCATAGTTTTTGGGTGAGCTACGCGGGTTTATTAATTATTAGAATAATTTTGTGAATATTTTGCATTACCTAAAATTAATTATGGCAATATGCGTTCCGCGGCAATGAATGTGTGCTTTGAGACAGTTTTGTCTTTCGGAAACCTTTGTCCTCCTTTTTTCCGAACAAAACGGGGACTATGCAATACTGTGGCATGCTCGATATTTTTATGGTACGGTTTTAAGGTGTATTAAATATAATTTTAATCTAAACTTTGTTTTCACGCCGTAATAACAGACTTTGAAAGCCATACTTAAAAACTCACGCAACATTGCGCCATCTAGTGAGACAAAAACGATAGCCCTCATTATGTCTGCGGGGCTACTACGAGTACGAAATTCCAAAAACGAAGTTTGGAATCGTACCGTCCTCCTCACTGTCGTATTAAATAATATTGACGTGAGCGGGACGGCACGAGACGAATTCGAATTCTACACTTCGTAGTAAAGGGCCTTCGTGCTCGATTCCCTTGTTAAATATCTGGGGTGCTACAACGAAATTGGAAAATCGAAGTTCGTATCGTACCGTTCCTCTCACTCTCGAATTAAATAATAAGCATTAGTGGGACGCAAGATACAGAGTTCGGCGGTGAGAATGTACAGTCACCTGCAGAGGCGTCTTTACCTTATAGTGCAGGGTGTGCGTTGCACACGGGCGCAGCGGTGTTAGGGCGCCGGCCGTGGCACTTTGTACCTATTCCATTTTGACCACGCGCTTCCTAGATGGCGCTAAAGTAATAATTGCACACGGGCGCTACATGGGCTAAAGACGCCGCTGGTCACCTGGAGGGAAATGTGACCCTGCGGTACATACTTTCATGTATCGTGGGGGAGTAACCTTTCTCTACAGCTGACTGTACTTTTTTGAGCTTATTATATTGTTTCTACTTTTCAGGACAATGATCGAAATCTCGAGTAGAGCTCCTTTTCAAGAATGCTCTACTCGTCGTTAAATTATACGTTATTTTATTTTGTATCTACGTACAGGTTATTTCAAGGCTGTTAGTACTGTGGCGTTTGGTATGCTTTGTAAATTGGTTATACATAAATAAAATAACATTGTATGCGTATGTATATATATATATATATATATATAATGTATATGTATGTATGTGTATGTATGTAATGTGTATTTTTTTGTCCTATCTGTAGCCTGAACGGCTAGATGATTTTTAACATAAAATATGAGGTATCGCAAATGAAGTTGCGAATAAGCTAGTTAGTTTTATATACTGTTAATACTTGCCTAATACTTACCTCACATACTACCTATGTGGTTTCGATTAATAACTCATAATTATTATTGTTAAAATAAAACATGGCGCAGCACAGTACTATTAATTATTAATGTAAAATTTCAACACCCTCGGTAGTGAATTTCAAATGTGTGTAATTTCTTAGATAAGAGGGCTTGGCACTTAGTTCCCACGCTAGCTCAGTCTGGATTGGACACCACACACAACAATAAATTTCTTCACAAGTTTGTGCAGGTCCTCAAGATTTACCGTAATACTATTGGTAAATTTCAAATATAAATTTGCGCATGAATTTCGAATAAGTAACTAAAAGGTGCGAACCCGGATTTACACCCACGATCCTCTGCTTGAGAGGCAAAGGCCAAACCACTAGGACACTACGGCTACTACGATACAATATTTTATATCAAAACGAAATCCTGGCGGGATTTTCTCATCATTTATTTTATGTTCGTCATTTGGCTCTTCGCGTGATTATTTTAAGAGAAATGAGTTCTGCAACTATAAAAGACAACAAGCTCATTTCTTTCCCCGGCTTTTCTCTAACAACGAGATTATATTTAATACACCTCGCCATTTTGAGTCCATTTTCAATTACCTGCGGCGTCAGGGAACGAAGCAAACCGAAACAAAAACTTAACAAATGACTTTTCTAAACAATAGTATTCAAGTTATTTTCGTCTTCAGCAAATACGACTTTCTTCATTTATTTTCTAGACGTGAGAGGTACTTAGGCGAGTATAAAAACTGATTCGATTTGGTTTATATATAATGAAAGCATAGTATCAAACAAGTTTTTGCTATGATTCCATATTACGAGCTTTTTGTTCAATATATAGTTTTTTACCTGATCACCTAAAAGAGGGTTATGTTATTAGAACGTACGTATGAATGTACATCTATTTCTTCGGACCTATTTGTAGCCTAAAGGACAGCCCAAATATGACAAATACGTACCAACTATAGTAATATGTATAATATTTCAAAATGGCGTCCGTGTTGTGTCGGGTTAAGAATAACTACACCTCTCCATTTCTTCCGTGGATGCGATTGATTGGCATTGATTGGCGACTGAGGATTATAGGTTAAGGTATACCGTATTCGATAAGGCTAGCAACCTGTCACTATAGTACTGTTTTTGTCAAACTTAAACTTAAAATTGCTAAAAGTGGCTCCGAAGCGGTAACGTTTCGTGTCTGCCTACCCCATTTGGGAATACAGGCGTGATGTTCGTGTGTGTGTGTGTGCCCGTGAAAAAAAAATAAAGTCGGGAGTTTTTTTAGTGTGGATGATTATTATTCTCATGCCCTACACTATGAGCTTAGATTCTAAGCTCATAGTGTAGGGCAGATACAGTATGTATGTAGATCTCAGAGCATGTTTTTCGTTTGGTTTGGAGTGCCACATCTTTATTTATTAAATCATTGGCTACAACGATTTACTTCCTTTTCATTACAGCAAAGAAAGATCTTAAACCCTTCCAAAAAAACTAAACTCTAACCCTCAGACAGAACTTCCAGCAAACCGAGATTAATACTAACCGCGCCCGCTGCGAAGTCATTTAAAAAACGGAATCCCGGGATCGACGCGGATCAGCCCCAGCCGGGATAACCAACTTTAATTACGATTAACCCTTGCCGAATCCAAACGGAGATAACTGTAGTCAATTCTTTAAACTTTGGCAATCGCTTCGGGAGACAATCTGTGCAATTATCTGGGGCTCAGCTCAGGCCCTGTTCTGTTAGTTCAACGAATCCACTTTTAATTACTCTTAACTGTATACCGATGTGAAGTGCTAAAATGCAAGCACCCTACTTTAGGTATCGGGTTTATACTGTGCGGGCACGATTTTTTTTTATAGAACAGCTGGCAAACAAGCAGGCAGTTCACCTGATGGTAAGTGATCACTGCCGCCGTATTACCTACCACCTACAGCATTATTAGGACTGCGGGTGCGTTGCCGGCCTTGCAATAGACTTGCTGGGTTATTTGCTGTTTGTTTTCTTCTCTCCCTTCTATCTTTATTCAATCGTAATTTCCTATCACGAATAAAGTCCATCGGACCTTTTGACTGATATGGTTAGAATTTAAGATTAAAATTGAATGGTCTATGACAATATTGAAGACACGATTAATTTTCCCTATTTACATATTAGACGGCCGGACGGCCAAGTGGTTAGAGAATTTGACTACGAACCTTGAGGTCCTGGGTTCGATTCCCGGCCAGGGCAAGGGCCAGGGCATTTGTTATGATTAATACGAATGTTTTTTCTCGGGTCTTGGATGTTTAATATGTATTTATTTAAGTAAGTATATTTTGCTGTATCAAATTAATTTAATTTCAATGGTGTATGCCAAGTTTTCAATTCGCGCTGGGCCCTCGTGGGAACTGCGCCCCAAGACCTCTGATTCTGAAGAGAAGCTTGTTGCTCTACAGTGGGACTTATTATGACGTATGCCGGGATTCTACTTAAACGCATTTTAAACATAAAATAATTATTAAGATAAGACATACGCAAAAATTTGACGATAGAGACTGCATTTGAAACCTTGCAAACTTTGATTTTTTTATTGCTTAAGAAGTGTGTAGGTACGTTTTGTAATTTTTCGTGAATACGACATTTGACTTTTTTTTATTTACTTTATAAATTATAACTTAACAATGCATGTAATCAAACAGAAAAACTCTTTTTAAGATATCTTTAAGTATAACAGAGTTATAAAGGGTTGAATTTCAAGATTAGACAGAGAAAGACTTATTGGCATGTGACGTCACACGCAAGTAGCGCACTTGCTGCATAGAGAAAAGCGTTTTAGAAAGAGACAGATATATAGATTTTTCCAAAAATCGCTATAAATCCAATTTTCAACTGAATTATTTTTTCTCTTCGCTAAACATTGTCTGTGTATCTTTATTTTTGTAATAATAAAAAGAATACCTATGACAAATTCAACAGTTGTCAAATACCGTATTGCAAATAAATGTTTCCAGCCATCGTCGCCGTTTCGTCGTCGTATCGTTCCTTGAAACTGTCGTATATTATAAAAGCCTTCTCATGCGAACGGAACTCAACTCGGTAAACTTACGATGTAATCGCGATTAACTCGTTATTTGCAAGTTAGGCTCCACAATTTAAAGGGTAGAGTTATTGCAGGCCTTTCTTGTGAGGATTACACCAAGTTTGCGCATTAGATATAATAAATGCAGACCCATAAGTAAAACTATTAGATCTAACTTAGTTGATAACTCGCGTTTAATGCGGGTTTAATTTATTATTTTGATATTAGGCTTTGGATGGCATTCTGTATTCTAAAACTTGAGTCGCCGATGTTGGAAAAGCGACCGGGTATACTTAAGAGGAGGCATTAATTTTTTTGACAATTAACCTTTCGATATGTAACCTACCACAGGTTAAGTATATGAATGATTTCGAAAATACAAACTGAGACATGCATGGATTTCTGTGCATCAATGTCTCAGTTTGTATTTTCGATATGGTTTCACGAGATACCCGTAAAAGTAACAAATTTGGAGATTAAATAAAAAAAAAATACAAAAATACTCCAATAATATGAATTATTTTTATCAAAAATGTAGGAATATTTTCCAATAATTTATTGAATCAGGAATTAAAGAATTCTAAAAAGAAAAGAAAAGATTTCTAAAGGCCTAACATCAGGTAGTATGGTGTACGGTTGTGTTGCTCTGAAGATGAGCTCTTGTTGAGTTGCTCTCGTGTGGTGGTGGTGATAGATGGGTTCGTGTGATTTTTGTGTGTTCTTATAGTGTGGAGGTGGAGGAACTGCATGAACACGCATATCTTGCATAAACTTAGCTATCATTATGTAGCGGGTGAGCAAATAAATTCTTTTACTTCATTGGAACATTTTCCTACAATTTCCCATTGGTAGAAAAACAGGATTATTAATAAAATTAATTCATCGATTTGAGTTTCGAAGATTAGAAATAAATATACCTAAGATGTCTTAAAGTCAACTCGGCTCGCTATAGCTGGTTGTGTACGAAGACTAGCATCCCTTTAACCATGTGTTGCCAGTGGTGATTTACGTCTCTGAGATTCCGTCTTTGACTGTGGTCTCTTAGAGAAGCTTAGAGTGAAACAACAAGCTATGGAGAAAGCTATGCTCGGAATTTTATTGGACGGATACGGAATAAGATTCGACCCGATGCATCCCAACTATCCGTTGAAATATGCCTATCTGGGTCACGTATTAAGACACGACAGATAAGAAAACCCTTGCAACTGATAATGATGGGCAAAGTGGCAGGCAACTAGCAGTGGGTCGTAGGAAGAAATCGTGGCTACGCAATATCCGGGAATGGACGGGAGTGAAGAGCGCCGCGGAGCTTTTCAGACTGGCAAAAGAGCGAATCAGTTATGCGGAGCTGACTGCCAACCTTCACTAGTTGGAGAGGCACTTGAAGAGAGAGAGAGAGAATAATCCTATCCTACTATATAATATTATAAATGTGAAATTTTGTGAGTGAGTGAGTGAGTATGTTTGTTACTTCTTCACACTGAAACAGCGGGACGGATTTGAATGAAATTTGGCAAAAAGTTAGATTATAATCTGGATTAAAACATATAATACTTTTTATCTTTTTTTTAAGTATGTATCTATATCTATATATTTATCCGTTGCTTAGTACCCATAACACAAGCTTTGCTAAGCTTACTTTGGGACTAGGTTAACTGGTGTGAATTGTCCCGTGATATTTATTATTATTTTATTTATCCCGATATCCCCACGAGATAGGGATCTTGAAATTTCAACCGCTGGGTTTAGAGTTTTGAAATTTTGGACAGTTGCTCTTAACGCAACCTCAATGATGAAGACCATAATTGGTATAAATTCTGGGAATTCCCAAGGGAATTTTGTAAAATCCCGGAAATTCAATTACAACTACCAGACCGAATACTTTACGCGTGCGAAGCCCCCCGTAACCGCTAACTTTGGAATAATTTTAAGACACCGTGTATGTACTATAGTAGAATTCAAATAACGACAGTAGAGAAATAGGTATACACGTATCTCCCCCCGCACGTGCTGACGTCGAGCGTAGTGTTAAGCGTCAGTCGGCGGCCATCAATAGCGCTTATCGGCGCCGGCGCTGCTTTGCTGCCCCACACGCGGCCGCTGAAAAACAGTGGACCTTACAAATATATGTACGTCTACGGGATCGAATCAGAAATGAGGAGACACGTAGAAGAACAAGGGTCACCGACATAGCCAAGCGAATTAGCTCGTTGAAGTGGCAATGGGAAGGACATATAGCACGGAGAACAGATGGCCGTTGGGGCCGGAAAATTCTCGAGTGGAGACCGCGGATCGGTAAGCGCAGCGTAGGACGTCCACCAACGAGATGGACGGATGACCTGGTTAAAGTCGCGGGTTCACGGTGGATGCAGGCCGCTGCAATAGGAGGTGGTTTGTGTTATTTGTGTTGGTTCTACGTTTGTATAAACATTATATACGTATAAAAAGAATCATCTGATCGTTATAAATGTATGCTTTTTCACAAAAAATATTGTAGTTTTGTAATACGTTTATATTCCCACAGAACTTTAGAGACATGAAAATTTTCAGGAATATTCACTATGCAACGAAAATATAGATCGCGTTATATTTTTTGCGAATCCCCGTGGAAGTTAAGTGAAATCCCGGAGTTTAAATCCAAACGCCAGATCTCATGGTATTTAGCCTATGTCCCACTGCTGGGCAAAGGCCTCGCAACTCATGACTTCCACATCTTCCTACCCAGAGCTATAGTTAGCCACTAGATTTACATAAAAAGTAATATTTTTCAGTCTGCTTTGTACAGCAGCCGGGTTTCAAGCGAGATTTTCCTAAGATATTTTTCATTGTTATGATGAATCAGTCAAAACGCTCTCCTAAAGGCCTGTTTGGGCGCCGATAGCAGCCGAGCGCGCAAGAGCTGGGTGATGAATGAAACCTAATTTGATACAGGATGGCAACGCATTTTACCGAGATACCTTCGAGGGTAAGTTGCGTTTGAAAATGAAAATGAAAAAGTTTATTCGGACACACAAATATAAATAATAGGTACAACAAAAACATACCAGACGACCAGACGACCTAGTGGTTAGAGAACCTGACTACGAAGCTTGAGGTCCCGAGTTCAATTCCCGTGTCGGGGCAGATATTTGTATGAAAAAATACGAATGTTTGTTCTCGGGTCTTGGGTGTTAAATATGTATTTAAGTATGTATCTATATCTATATAATTATATTTATCCGTTGCTTAGTACCCATAACACAAGCTTTGCTAAGCTTACTTTGGGACTAGGTCAATTGGTGTGAATTGTCCCGTGATATTTATTTATTTTTATTTATTTCATAATTAACTAGCTATAAGCCGCGGCTTCGTACGCGTAAACCATTAAGTCTAACAAGTGTATTAAAATTCCGGGATATCGCAGAAATCCTGGTGGGAATATCCAAAAATTACATCGTAAATTTAAATAACATTTTTTTTATGTAGCCTGTATTATGTCCCACTGCTGGGCAAAGGCCTCCCCTTTTCTCCGCCACTCTTCCCTGTCCTGGGCATGCACCTGCCAATCGAGCTGAACAGCGCTCAGGTCGTCCCGCCATCTCCTCTTGGGTCTGCCTCTGCTCCTATGCCCATCCCTCGGATCCCATTCGGTTACGAAATAACATTGCATTAAAAAAAAAAGTGCATTTTATTTCAAAGTCAAAATAGGTTCAGCGGTCTGAGCGTGAAAAGGTAATAAACAGTCCTACAAACCAGGTTACTTTCGCATTAATAATGTTAGTAAGTATTTTTTTTCTATTAATGATGAATGTCATTGTTGATATACATAGATTATCCCTTTAATTAAGAAAATATATGTCTATTTAATATTGTAATTGTATTAGTAATGGTTTATAAATAAATAAATCTATCAATAAATGACGTGCTTTAAAATGTAACACTAGTTGTTATTGTTATGGATAATCCTTTGTTGTAATCCTTAATTCTTTTGTAATATTGTCATTGGTGGTGCATGGATAAATATTAAATAGTAGATTGATAAACAAGGGTTGTAAGTGATCAATTACACCCAAGATATTAAGGCGCACGAGCGAGCAAAGCGAGTGAAGGTGCTTATAGTTCGCGGGTGAAATTGATCATTTACACTCGAGTTGAACACTCTACTTTTCATCAGAAATGCGAGGAAATAAAGAAAAACCGTTATAAATGTAAACACAATTTGTAACAGAGCGGAAGAAACTTTATCGCGCCAAACCGTCTTTTGTGTTTTTTTTTTAATGCCTCGCGCTCTTTAACTTTGGCAAATTCAGCCAGCACTGGCCAGCAGCATTATGCCAGCATGGAAGTTTGGAAGTAAGTATACGCATTACAATCTCCTTGTTCACCAGTTTTCGTGAATACAAAGAAGCAGCATTCATAAATCATAAATTTATTTGCGATAATGTAGTATTACAATGTCATGTGGTAGATTAATAATACAAGTCCAATACATTCTGATTAATTAACCAAGCATGCATTTTTTTTTTCGATTTTTAAATTTACTTACATCCATTAAGATGTAAATGGAATTAACAACACGGATTTCAAGTTAAATGCAACCTACTTTCAGAGCTAAGGGATGAAAAAAAAACATTTAATTTCGCATTGCTTTGCTCCTAGTGCCGGCCGGCCTACGTACCCGCTTGTGGGCGCCGGCGCTGGCCGAAGCAATCATTGTACTTACTAGATCACTGTGTAAATCTACCTTCTTTGTACAATTCATTCGCATTTCGCACCCGTTTACTTTGTTATGTTGTTTTTTTTTAATATGTTTATTGTCGTGTGCTGCATGCTCTAAGTCTAATATTAATGCAAATTGTATAAATATTCTCATATAAGTGAATTTATGTAATTCTTTTGAGAATAAAGTATCTCTTTAACCCGAAAAAATACTTAATTCAAACTCAAACTCAAACTCACAACATTTATTGACAAGAAAAACACACTACATCACAACAAAAACACAGTAAAAACATAAATAGGAAAAGAGAAGAAAATAAGAGATATTGTGCTGTAGTGTGATGCCAAAAGGACTCAGCTCAGCATATGCCGTAGCCCTGTAACCAGAGCTGCAGCGCTGGTTTTCAGCTGAACCCCGTGAGTGTGCACCCACGTAACCGAACGCGTAATTATTGCGGGAAAAGAAAAACTATATTATATTATATATATATAAATCATGACAAATATAAGAATTATAAAATACCTATATACATATATATGCGTGGAAATTTTTACAAGAGGATTTAAAAATAAAATAAAAGTAGCAATAAATTCAATAACGACAACAATAATAAGTAAAATAAAATTCGTACGCCTGCTGGCAGAACATACATAGTATCTTTAGCTGTAAGTTCATTAATGTAATAAACGAATAAAACATTCTGATTCTGATTATAAGGATGTTCATAATAAATGTTGAACTTGTTCAGAGTCAATCTGAGGGAACAAAGCAGTCACTCGGCTAATCCCCGCTGCTAGTATCAGCGGAACTTGTGAACTTCGCGCCCGCTGGAAAAGTGTTCCGATTTGTTCTCGCTCGGGTGACAATGCTGCACCATTTAATACTATTTTTTGTACCTACAACATTTAATGAAAATTCCACTAATACTATGAATTAGAAAGTTTGTAAGTTTGCTTCTTTGTTTGTTCATTTGCTTGTTACCTGCTTGTAACCGCTAAACGGATTTAGATAAAATTTGGTATACAGATCGTTTGAGTCCCGGGGAAGGATATAAGATAGTTTTTAACCCGGAAAATTGCAAAGTTCCCGCGGGGTAGCGATAAACGAATGAGGGTTTTTACAGAGGCGAAATATCGCTAGATGGCGTTAGTATCGAGAGATCCATTTGACATTTGACGTTTGCTTGCGATTGGCTCATTTAGTTTTTTAACCAATCACGAGCAAACGTCAAACGTACCTCACGATACTAACGCCATCTAGCGAATATATTTATATTTCTACCTACTAAGTAACGGCTTAAATAAGGGCTTAAATATAAAGGAGGAGTAAAATTCATTCATTCATCATCCCAGCCTATATAAGTCCCACTGCTGGGCACAGGCCTCTTTTCATAACAAGAGGGCTTGGGCCATAGTTCCCACGCGAGCCCAGTGCGGATTGGGAACTTCACACGCACCATTGAATTGCTTCGCGGGTTTGTGCAGGTTTCCTCACGATGTTTTCCTTCACCGCAAAGCTCGTGGTAAATTTCAAATGTAATTCCGCACATGAATTTGGAAAAACTCAGAGGTGCGAGCCGGGGTTTGAACCCACGACCCTCTGTTTGAGAGGCGATAGGTCAAACCACTAGGCCACCACGGCTCTCAAAATCAAGGTAAAATCAAGGTTCGCGGAACAAATTCCGAACTTAATTCATAAAATACAGGTCATACATACAATGTTAGTATCAAATGAAAGCTAATTAATTAGCCATTCCCAAATATACACATTTTCACAAAAATACCAAAAATTAAGAAATAAATAAATAATATATTTGAAAACCCGACGTGACGGAAAAAACAGTCACTCGGCTTATTGGTGCTATTTATTTTGATTACTGACGTCACGATCAAAATTCATTGGCTCCTTTTGTCCTCAAACAGAATACTGTATGGTCACCCCTTCTCACCGTAAGAGGTGAGGTTATTGTAACAAATCAAAAGTTGTCGCCCGTGAATAAACTAGAGCTCGCTACTTTGCGCCTGCGCAGTGGACTCTCCGAGGAATACAGTAGCGTTGTATTATTTCTACATATCTATTATTAGCTATATACGTGTGTTTGCCTAGTGTTTTGATGGAGAGTTTGAGCCCGAGCATCGTCGGAATTTATAATCGAATTATCATTTAAAACTTTCACTGAATTTTACGGGGAAGAATAAAATTGGATTAATTAATTGGGCGTTGGCAGGCCTCCCACCAGGTGGACTGACGACATCGTGAGAGTAGCGGGAAACCGGTGGATGTTAGTGGCGAGTTGTCGTTCATTGTGGCGTTCTAAGGGGGAGGCCTTTGTCCAGCAGTGGACGTCTTCGGGCTGATGATGATGATGATGATGAATTAATTGGAGTGTGTGAAGTTATCAATGCGCATCGGACCCGCGTGGGAACTACAGCGCAAGCCTTTCCATTCTACGAGGAAGCCTGAATGTACTGTGTGAGCCATAGTTGAAAAAAAAAGGTTTTAACAATTTATTTTTTAAATACCTACTCTTTAAAGATTCCTTTTTCATGTTTAATATAAAAATGATTCGCGAAGTTCTGCGCATTATTCGAAATAGCTACCTACAGGCGTTAAATATTTGTCCCAAATTCTACAGTAAATTTTTTGGCTTCCTTCAAAGTTTAATATTTCGCTGCTTCAAGAGGTAATAGACCTGAGTATTTCATTATTAATTTCAGCTTGACACATCCACGCGTTCTTGAGAAAAAAGGTCTTGACAAACGGACAGACAAACAAAATGACAGACGAATAAAAAAGTGATCATATAGCAATTCCGCTTTTACCTTTCGTGGTAATTTATTAGTACCAAAACTAAATACTTTTTTATCTAGCAGCTGAAAAACGAGCATGCCGGTCACCTGATGGTAAGTGATCACCGCCGCCCATGGGCACCTACAGCATTATTAGGACTGCGGGTGCGTTGCCGGCCTAAAACTTTAAATTTTTCTATGGAAGCTTTTGGCATTCCAAACACAAATACATCCTGATAACAAAAAAATGCACAGACGTTGCTCCTTTGTCTTAAAAGTCCCTGCAGCAAGATAATTTATCCAATTTCAGTTCAGAATGTTGTATATCATAATGCGAAAGCAAATAGCATTATAAGTTTAAATTAACGTCGCAGAGGGGCATAAATCACATTGCATTTGCACCTTTATGCAGTTTGTGCGGTGTTAAGAAGTGTGTGTTTACTTATTTCTTTTTAACTGGCAACGTAGTCATAGACAACACTTTAATTTCATTAAGATCATAGATTTAAAAATCGGCTAAGTGCGAGTCAAACTCGCGCACGAAGGGTTCCGTATCATCTATACAACATTCATTTGACATTAGCAAAAAACGGCAAAAAAATCGCGTCTGTTGTATGGGAGCCCCCTTAAATATTTATTTTATTCTGGTATTTAGTATTTATTGTTATAGCGGCCACAGTTTTACTTAATCTGTGAAAATTTCAACTGTCTAACTACCTATCACGGTTCATGAGATACAGCCTGGTGACAGACGGACGGACGGACAGCGAAGTCTTAGTAATAGAGTTTCCGTTTTTACCCTTTGGGCTTCAAAAAGTACTGAATTCTAGTCTCATCTGTTTTAATAAAAACACAAATTCTATTGATTTAATGTAATTGTTTTTAGTTTATTGATTTGAATGGATATCCCCAAAGTAACGCCTGATTCAATAAATTATTCCATAAAATCACGCGCATCGAATAAAAATACCGCGATCTCCGTAAAACTGTGATGAGCAACTAATTAGTCTTGCCATTCGGCGTTCGGCGTTCGTCGTTCGGCGCTCGTCCATTGTCTCGCCGACTAATGGAGCGATTAATGGCCATTCCACGCGATTTGCTCCGAGCCGCCCGGCCGGCTTCTAGCGCCGTCGGTAAGTTTTATATCAGCAGATTAAAGTGGGTTCACATTACGAGTTAAATCATTCGAATAGGAATACATACTGTATACGGTCAAGGAAGAAACCAATAGGGATCAACAAAAAAGCATCTTGTAGAGCCTAACGGGAGAAAGCATGCCTCTCCCGGTTTTCCAGCATTGGCTGAAGCAAGACTCTGTGGGTAGATAAGAAACCCCTCCATCCAACCCACTTAGCTCCAGGGTGTGGAGATGTGTGGCTGGATTTTGTGCCGGTAAGAATCCGGCACTGTGTACAGTGATCTTCCAGTTTGTCACGGACAATTTCCTCGGAAACTACTAAACCATCTGAGTTGAAAATTGGTGTACATAACATAATGTGATCCAAAGACGTATAACGTAAAAAAAATATAACGTGGGTGCCATTGGGGATAAAATTAGAAATAAAAAAACAAACTGTATCGTGTGACATATCGAATGAAAGGGCTTATTGCGAGCATCTTAAATATGTTTTGACTAGCTTTTGTCTGCAATTTTATCTGCTAATAATTCGTTTATCGCGATAACTATGCAAAACCTGCGAAATGAAAATTCTAGAAAACGATACAGTCGGGCATATGAAATTCGGGCAAACGATAGAGAACCCACATTCTAAGCTGTCTTAATATTATAAGTATAACACCAAGCTTGCAGTCCGTACGGAGAACCGCCCTCGACTCGATTAGCACTCACTTAGCCCGCGACTTGGCTTCAGGCTAACGTTTTATTGCTCCGAGTCTAGCCAGAGCGCAGCTATTATCATGGGAGTTGCGCATCATATAAAATATAGGGATGTTGACACCATTAAAAAATAATACGAAGACACGACTCCAGTAAAAAAACGCTTTATTTTAGCCCTGAAACCAGATTAATTTTCGATTAACTGCAAAATTAGATTTTTTGTTGTTTTAAAACAAATAAATAGTTAGTTGATTGAGTTGGCGAACAAGTGACGTCATAAGTTGCTATTTCCATTCAAACTCTATGTTTTGAGAGCTCATAAAAAGTACGTCAGTACATTTTTAACCTTTTAACATTTTTAACCTGCGTTTCCACCAGAGATGTGCGAAGATGCGACGCGAGACATTGCAGGTGAGGAGATATCCGTTAATTTCGCAACTAACGTTTGGCAACCTGTTTCATTAGGTAACTTTTCATTTCGGAAACTCTAAAACTGTAAATATTTTTATTGTAAAAGGTCATCGTGTAGAACCCCACAAGTTAGGTTAGTTTTTTATAAATCCTGGAATACTTACAGTTTCAGAAATATTAAACAGTTGGAAATTTAAAGCCGTGGTGGGCCAGTGGTTTGACAGAGGGTCGTAAGTTCAAGCCTCTCCTAGAGTTTCAGAGTTGGAAATTAAAAGCCGTGGTGGCCCAGTGGTTTGACCTATCGCCTCTCAAGCAGAGGGTCGTGGGTTCAAATTCAAGCCCCGGCTCGCACCTCTGAGTTTTCCGAAATTCATGTGCGGAATTACATTTGAAATTTACCACGAGCTTTGCGGTGAAGGAAAACATCGTGAGGAAACCTGCACAAACCTGCGAAGCAATTCAATGGTGGGTGTGAAGTTCCCAATCTGCACTGGGCCCGCGTGGGAACTATGACCCAAGCCGTCTAGTTCTGAGAGGAGGCCTGTGCCCAGCAGTGGGACGGGGAAATTAAAAGGTCCAAAATGAATCAGGTTGCCAAACCGCGTAAGGAACCCTAAGGCTGCGTTTTCACCAGAGATGTGGAGGATGTCATGCGAGGAATGTTTGTCATGAACGAATAGATACTCTTCATTTGTCTATCCTCGCTCAGCGCATCTCTAGTGGAAACGCTCAGCGGAGCGAGGATAGGTACCTAAATGAAGCATTTCTAGTACTCTAGGCATATGGCTGTATCTCTAGAACCGTAATAAATCCTCCAAGCCTATATACGTCCCACTGTAAGAGAACGTGGGCTCAGTGCGGATTGAGGACATCACACGCATGTTTGAATCGCTTCGCAGGCTTGTGCATGTTTCTGTCACCGTTAAGTTGGTGGTATTTTTTTTTATTCAACTGGATGGCAAACGAGCAAGTGGGTCTCCTGATGGTAAGGGATCACCACCGCCCATAGACACCTGCAACACAAGGGGGATTGCAGATGCGTTGCCAACCTAGAGGCCTAAGATGGGATACCTCAATTGCCAGTAATTTCACCGGCTGTCTTACTCTCCACGCCAAAACACAACAGTGCAAGCACTGCTGCTTCACAGCAGGATTAGCGAGCAAGATGGTGGTAGCAATACGGGCGGACCTTGCACAAGGTTCTACCACCTGCAAACTGCAAATTTCGAATGTAATAAAAAACATATGCATCTCAGTAATCTTAAAAATGTACTGCCTAAAAATAAGCTGTAAAACCAAAACTACCCTAGTTTTTTCTTCTTCATAAAATCCTTTCCCAGTGCAATTTTCAAAAAAATATACCAGCATTTTATATGCCGCCGTAGACGGATGTCAATACATAAGCGCGGTCTGTCTGGCGCTGTCAACGGGCGGGAATCGAACCCATCACTCCTCGCCGCCGGCCCATTTGTCCTGACCTCTTTGTGCCCATTTTGGTGTTTTCTGGGCCTATGAGAAATATTTGCTGTGGCTTTCGGAATATTTTATTTACACGAGAGGCTGAATTGCTGATGTTTCATGCAAACTTACAATGGGAAGTTTTTTTTTATCAAATTGATTTTACCAAGGTGTCTTTGATGATCGAAGACCTGGGAAAAATTTCAGAATGTTTTAAGTAAAAAAAAATTGGTCAGCATTGAAAAACAATTTACGTATCCTAGAAATTTTTTGAATGACCTATTCAGTGGTAACTCACATCGTAGCAAAGTAAAAAAAAAATCCTCTTTAGGTGTGAGGTAGGTCCATTTTTTTTTTACCTGACTGGTCAAATGAAATTTATGCTTTTTGAGTCTATGTATGCATGTATTTCTATTTCTTTGGTCCTCTCTGTAGCCTAGATCAGTGTTTTTCAACCTGTGGGAAGCCTCTTTACGGAGGTCACGAAGTCCCTATTAGTTGCTGGGAAAACTACTTCAGTAAAAAAAAACAATAAGCTTAAAAATATTTAATAAGAAAATGTTACCTAATATAATATGTTACAAAATAAAATACATGAAAAAAAAGCAATAAAGGGGTCGTGTTATGAAAAAGGTTGAAATTCACTGGCCTACTAACGGCCACTGCAATGTGGCCGAAACTTCGAGGTAATTATTACTAGTTTTGCTAAGCGTTTAATTTTATCACTAATTTGGCCTTGAACATATTGTGCAAGCCATAGGCATTTATATAACGTTTTAAACTTTCGTGATTCTCACTCATAGTCAAAATACCATATACGGGACTTATCACGCTATTTTTACACAAGTAATATTTACTTCGACGTTTCGGCAACGTTACAGTAGCCGTGGTCACGAGTAGACTGAAGTGTGGGGTGTCAAGTCTGCCTAGCAGCGCGAGTTCTTCGAACTACCCGCACTTGATCACTTTTATTAGTCACCCTATCACACCGACACACAACACTAACAACGTCCGATCGTCCCTCCGAACATTCATCCCGACGCCGACACTTATTAATAACAGGATTCCACGAAGATGAAAGCTTATACCCATCGTCCCGGTTGAAATTCTTATGCTTTTTTATTTCAACTGCTTCACGTACCATTCTTGAGTAAAAATGACGTTCCGTGGACAGAATTTTGGGATTGTGAAGCTCAATCCAGTAGTTTGGCCCTGACTCCAACAAATTCTCGGCTACGGCTGACTTGTTTACCTGGCGATTTTTAACAGCTGCAATGTGTTCCTTGACCCTCTCAGCTATTGTTCTTTTCGTCTGTCCGATATAGGAACTACCACAACTACAATCAACCCTATAAACACCCGGTGTTTGGAAGGAAACACACTTCAGTCGAATCGTGACCACGGCAACTGTAACGTTGCCGAAACGTCGAGGTAAATATTACTAATTGTGTAAAAATAGCGTGATAAGTCCTGTATATGGTATTTTGACTAATAGGCATTTATTTATTACAAAGTACAGTTTTTTTTTTATTTAGCTATAAAGGTAATCACCAAGTACTTTTTATCTTAACAATGAAACTGAACCATCTTTCGAAATAAACGCAAAATAAGTGGTGCACTTATTCAAGTATAAAAGAATATCCTCAACAATAATTTGTTTCTAGAATAGTGAAAATAACTTCCCTCTAAGAACTAATGTCAGGAGTTGGCCGGAGCGCTGTCAAATGAAGTAGGGCGAGATGATATTAGGGCTGAGCCAGGATTACCATCTCTCTCCGGAGCTACCTGCAAGAACCATGCGAAAGGCTGGCGCACATCAAGAGCAAAATAATAAACATAAAATTACGTTATAGACAAAATAAGTTTCTTAGTGACTGCACTTTTTGTAGATTGTAGATGCATTGTACAGTGGCCTGCATTGATTATCTACTACAGCGGAGCGTGCAAAAATATCCGACACGTTCTACTGGCATTAGACATAGAGTCAATTAGATATTTTATGCACGCTAAGATTACTTTTTGGAGTCTTTTTGTATTTTTTATTTCAACTCCAAATTTTTGTTACTTTTACGGTCATCCCGTGAAATCTATTATATTTCACACGAAATCACAAGCTGAAACATGGATGTACTGAAAAACCAGAAAAATAGACCAGCGCTGGGAATCGAACACCAGTTCGAGTGGGAATGGGACACCAGTTGTCCAGTGGTAGTGTAGGGGAATAGCACGCAGCTCGGATTGCTGAGGACCTGGGTTCGATTCCCAGCGCTGGTCTATTTTTCTGGTTTTTCTGTGAATCCATGTTTCAGCTTGTGCTTCCGTGTGAAATATATTTATACACGCTTTAAAAAAAACATTTAATACGGAAAACAGGTTCCATATGTTGTTAGTGACAATTAGCTAATAACAGTAGAAATAAGAATAAAAAATAATATAAAAGGGTCGAACAACAATAGGTCCCTGACTACTTCATCGATCCCCATTCCTCACATGGAGATTCATGAAGCGTCCAAGGACCGCGGAGCCCATCCAACCTGTCCGCAATCACCTGCAGGATCTTATTTCCACTGCCCCGCACACGCTGGATAATAGACGTAGACTTTTTGGGCATTACTGCATCAAAGTCCTCAACGCCTGCGTCCGCAATCATTCCCGACGCGCTGCAGAAACGGGACAGCCGCTACAAAGCTTTATTCTGTCATAATTGGTACTGGTCCAATCACCATTACCTACCAATATACTCGCATCTCGCCTCCCAAGCAGAGGGTCGTGGGTTCAAACCCCGGCTCGCACCTCTGAGTTTTTCGAAATTCATGTGCGGAATTACATTTGATATTTACCACGAGCTTTGCGGTGAAGGAAAACATCGTGAGGAAACCTGCACAAACCTGCGAAGCAATTCAATGGTGCGTGTGAAGTTCCCAATCCGCACTGGGCCCGCGTGGGAACTACGGCCCAAGCCCTCTTGTTCTGAGAGGAGGCCTGTGCCCAGCCCACTGCTATATAGGCTGGGATGGATACTCGTATCTCGAGGGCTATGCTCGGGGTTTCTCTGCGGGATAGAATCAGAAATGATGATAGCCGCAGTAGAACTAAGGTTACCGGCATAGCCCGAAGAATTGCGAAACTGAAGTGGCAGTGGGCTGGGCACATTGCTCGCAGGACTGATGGTCGATGGGGTCAGAAGGTTCTCGAATGGCGTCCGCGGACCGGGAGACGAGCTGTCGGTAGGCCTCCAACAAGATGGAGCGACGACCTGGTTAAGATCGCGGGATCGCGTTGGATGCGGAAAG
Organism: Choristoneura fumiferana; assembly: GCF_025370935.1. Lineage (NCBI taxonomy): Eukaryota > Metazoa > Arthropoda > Insecta > Lepidoptera > Tortricidae > Choristoneura > Choristoneura fumiferana. Next base: position 23,546,900 of record NC_133474.1, on the reverse strand, counting down.
CACAAGACCGGTCTGAGTGGAGAGCCTTGGGGGAGGCCTATGTCCAGCAGTGGACGTCTCTTGGCTGACATGATGATACTCGTATCTTATTACATCATTAGGTGTTGTGTCCGCTTTTAGATTATTGGACCCATTTCTTCTCGTGGGGGTCGCAAAAGACAACTAAACAACCTTATGAAAGAGTGAGCAGCAGCGCTCTATTGCCAACTACGAACTCCGGACACAGAGTACAGATGCTCCGGACTCCAGTTTCTTTTCAGAACTTTAGAGAAGGTAAAAAATTCACCAGGCATTAAATAAAAGTTGAACAACTGTAAACACATTATATTGTAAAATAAATAATATTTCTAAACGTTTAGTTGGATTGTTTTATTTTAATTTTCTGACAAAGTGACAACCCTTACACTCGAGTTGGCAGCGTAGGTATGTTCGGAACAAAAGGGCACTTCGCGCGTAGGTGCTAAGGTGCGATTTAGATTGAACCGACCTAACTAATTCTGTAGGCTATTAAAACGGCGGCTTCCTTCAAGATCAAAGGAGTGCAAATTCTGTACGTAGTGCTATTATTTATTCTGTACTCCAGCTCTGCGGTGTGGAAAGAACAACCACTACACTGTTTTCTCAAGAAAGGTGTCATGAAGATTCATTAACAGATCCTCCTCCGACGACTGCGACCACTCTGTCAAGAGTGTAACGACTTTTTTTAAAACTGGATGGCAAACGAGCAAGTGGGTCTCCTGATGGTAAGAGATCACCACTGGCCATAAACATCTGCAACACCAGGGGTATTGTATTGCAGATGCGCTGCCAACCGAGAGGCCTAAGATGGGATACCCTAAGTGCCAGTAATTTCACCGGCTGTCTTACGCTCCACGCCGAAACACAAAAGTGCAAGCACTGCTGGAGCAAGATGGTGGTAGCAATCCGGTCGGACCTTGCACAAGGTCCTACCACCTGTCCTACTTTTTTATCTTAATTTATTGTGGAAAGGGTAACGACTTAGAAGTGAAAATAGGTACGTCATTAGGTACAATTAATTACGCATGTAGGTTTGTAAAATTAAACAGATAATGTTTAATTTAGATTGGAACAAATTGAATTGGAATTTGAATGAATACACGCATTCACTGGTTTTTACAACTTGCTTGTTTGTTTAACAAACGCAAACTGTATTCGAGACACGTTTTGAATCACAAGCCTATGTTTTTTCAGCTGTGTTGGTGCCATAGTCGCAAATAAGACAAAACAATAACGTTACATGTGTCACACTCGCAGAATACATATTTGGGCCCATTGCAATTGTATAATACAGTACAAGCAAATTCTCGTAGTATTAGCGGCGTTTTTGTGTAGAAATTCACTAGTGCTAGATGTGTTTGTACTTTATTATGCAATGGAGCCCTGAAATGTTAAAAAGTAAGTATTAATAAAGATCACTGACCTGTTTAAAAAAAACACTTTTAATGTCGACTACTTTTTGTAACTTGTTTCATTGATTTGAATCTATTACCTAGTTCTTAACCTATAATGTAAAAATTATCTAGAAGTGATCGCTCTGAAGCAATAAGGCTAACCTTTGATTTTTTCTCTATGGGGTGACGCTCTCTCCCGGCCCGGATAACACCAACATGGAAATACCGGCCCTGTTTTTTGTGTACACGCCCATAGACACTTACAGGAGCTTCTATGGGCGTGTACATGAAAAACAGGGTCGGTATTTCAATCCCGGTATTATCCGGGCTGGGAAAAAGTTTCACCCTCTCTATGTACTTCTCTACGTACCAGGTATATTGTGGTATTCAACAAAGAATCTTTTTTTTATTGATGAGTCTTAAGTACAATATCCATCAGAACTCTACTCTACTCTACTCTAAGGTATATTTTTATGTTGTAAATTACTAGTTTTGTGTATTGTAAAAAAATTGTTTTAGTTGTCGAGTTCACTGCTGTTGTGTTCTTTTAACTCTTAAATGGTTCCAACGGAAGACCAGCGTCGGCCGCAAGGTTGACATTATGCTGAGTTGGGACCATTTCGTGACAAAATTTATTTCCTTTTTTCTTTTTCTTTTATTTGTAAAAATGTCACGAATAAATGTTTTTCTTTCTTTCTTTCTTTCTACTATTAAAAGTTAGCAACATTCGTATGCGATCACTTTCTCGGAAGCGGCTCTAACGGTTATTGCTTGTGGAAAGTTGTCGAAGCTTGGCATTTAAAATTTACTATTAAATCTGCCCCCAGTGCGCTACCTGCGCAGCGCTAAGTGAAACTTTTGATTTGTGACGCAGTCCGTGCGCCGGAGTTGCATAACTTCTGCCTCCTTACATTATGGACGGGCATTCTTTGGTATTACTGCGGCACGGTTTATTCACGTATGCAATTTTTTTCTTCTACTTTGTTTACAAATTTATAAATCTATTTTTTTTCACTTTAGTGTTAGCCCAAAGCTTCGCTCGGTTAAGCTGGAGTAAGTATGGATTTAGTAAGTATATCTATTTTATTTTATTTGGGGCAACATTTTATTTTATTTGGAGAGTAAGACAGCCGGTGAAATAACTGGCACTGGCGGTATCTCATCTTAGGCCTTTAGGTTGGCAACGCATCTCCAATACCCCTGGTGTTGCTGATGTTTATGGGCGGTGGTGATCTCTTACCATCAGGAGACCCACTTGCTCGTTTTCCATCCAGTCAAATAATAAAAAAAACACCATTACAGAACATTCTAACAGGATTTGGGTACTAAATAAAACTTCAATAACACTATATACTTAACCCCTGGAATTCTTAAGACTTTAGACCTTAAGGTTTTTAGGGTTCCGTAGCCAAAATGAAAAAACGGAACCCTTATAGTTTCGCCATGTCTGTCTGTCTTGTGTCCGTCCGCGGCTTTGCTCAGGTACTATCAATTTATTACTACTCAATAACAAGTACTTCACGGGTTGAATTTCAATTATTTTAACGCAGTTGCTAAGCAATTTAAGCTCATCGTAATTCATATGGTGAAATGGAACAGAAATCCTCAATAATGAACGTCTCTGCACCGGAAAAAGCAATTTTTCGTAAAAAGTGACGAGCAGTTGACATTAAACTATTGTATCTTAGATCTTTTACCCTAAAAAGCGTGAAAAAAAAAATTATACCAAAAAATAGAACTGACTAAAAAAAACCATGAAAATAATTTTTTACCTGTCTGAAGTCAGTGCCTCAGCACGAGACAGCAGGAGTGATTGAAGCCCAATATACTCGTATAGTTGTAGGTGAGGTAGACGATTATAGGTCCACTCCTGCTGGCTCGTGCTGAAGCACCGACTTCAGAGTGGTAGAAAAATATTTTCATGATTTTTTGTAAGCCGTGGTGGCCTAGTGGTTTGACCTATCGCCTCTCAAGCAGAGGGTCGTGGGTTCAAACCCCGGCTCGAACCTCTGAGTTTTTAGAAATTAATGTGCGGAATTACATTTGAAACTTACCACGAGCTTTGCGGTGAAGGAAAAAATCGTGAGGAAACCTGCACAAACCAGCGAAGCAATTCAATGGTGCGTGTGAAGTTCCCAATCCGCACTGGGCCCGCGTGGGAACTATGGCCCAAGCCCTCTTGTTATGAGAGGAGGCCTGTGCCCAGCAGTGGGACGTATATAGGCTGGGATGGTTTTTTGTAATCGGTTCTATTTTTTGTTATATATTTTTTTATTAAGGTTTTTCTACTGTGGTTGACCATTGTTTTCATGCATTGATTGATGTTTCAAGTATTGTGTCAAAAGTGGGACTAAGTCCCAATGAAAAACCTTAACAATGGTGTTCATTTAAGATTACCCTATCACGTGGAGTTTTTTTGGAATCTTTTTGTATTTTTTATTTCAATTCCAAAAGTTTTTACTTTTACGGTCATCCCGTAAAACCTATATCGAAAATACAAACTGAAATATAGATGCACAGAAAAACCAGAAAAATAAGACTAGCGCTGGTCCGAAAAATTTCAGTTTGTATTTTCGATAAAATATAGATAGGTAGACAGATAGATAGATAAAAAACTTTATTCACAAACATGCCATGACAATCCTACATAAACAAACGATTCAGATTGTTACATATTTAAATATAAATTGTTTAAAAGTAAACTTTTTTTACTGCTTGCTTTGATACTAATTAGATAATAATAAGGTATAAAAAGGCCTGGTTAAGAATGAATAGATGACTATATTGCGACCTTGCAAAGTTTAAAAAAGCTTATTTCAAAATGACAGAATACCTTCAAGTTGGTAGCGAATGAAATAAATTTAGATTAGTGAATAAAACCGGTTATGGAGTGTTATGAGGGACTATTTGGCCTAATGGCGCGGGGGCAGTAAAGAGGAGTCGCTCCATTTTTCAGGCTCAGCCGTAACTGTCGAAACATTACCGGGCTCGGACACCGCCTACGTTGATACCCCGGGACTGCCTAAGTCAAAGGATGGGAAAATAAAAACAAAAGTGATATTTATGAAACATATTGCATAGTTTAATTGTACAAAACTAGTCTCTCAATTTCAGTTAATGTAGACAATCTGAATTAATTGGGGAGACTTAAGTCCAACAGTGGACGTCCTACGGCTGATAATATGACGATGAATTCATTTGTTAAAATTAGTCTGATAAATGTTGCGGTTTCCACACACAGTTGTCAGTTTGTGACTTAATTGCAAGAAGAGTGATAATGATAACGGTAAATTTATTTGTCAAAACAAAAAACATTATACATTTTATCAGACTAATTTAGACAAATTAGTTAGGTAATGCATTATACACAGTATTAGCTATTGACCTTAATTTTATATCTTGTTCAAAATTTTACCTTACGCCGAGTATGCTTACCAAGTGCACCACATCGCCCAATGTCGTGTATAGCCAAGACACGCGGGTTCGAAACCAGTCTGGCACACCCAAAAAGATCAAGGCAGATTTACGTTTACGTTTTTTTTTTGTACCTATATAAGAGGGCACAAACGAACATGCGGGTCACCTGATGGGAAGCAATCACCGCCGCCCATGGTCATCTGCCAACACAAAGGGTATCACAGGTGCGTTGCCGGCTCTTTGAGAGGTTAATATGCTCCTTTTTTAAGAACCTTAAGCTGTACCGCTCCGGAAAAACTCCCAGGACGCTGTTTTCATAATATTTTAGTCGTGCGTGGAAAAAAGTTTCGCTTAAAGCGGACGGTGCTAGATTGCGAATTATCAAGGTTGTGAGGATGAAATGACTGATGTGTCATCCAAATGTTACCAATTGAAAATTGCATCAAGATTATTAAATAATACTTAACTAAAGTAATTTAACACAGCAGATACACTATATTAAGGGAAGAATCGCTAATGCGTATCAGAATCATTTCCAAATATCACCGTCCATAATAGTTTGAGATGCTTTGAAGTAACACGATAATACTATAGCAGCGAAAGAGAAAGAGGTCTTACAGCACAACTTTTTACCCGGAGTACATACAGTGAACGAGCGGATTGGTACTAGGTCCGATTGGCCTGGCAATCACGAGTGCAATCCTGGGCTCAACTTCTCTGGAATGAGATCTCGGGAATAGTTTTTTCTTCAAGTGTCCAGTTTTTCCGAGTTCGAAATTCGTGAAGAAATTGTCGGGGAAGAAATGTCTGTGTTTGCTCCTTTAGGAAACTATTCGGAACGTTTTGTTTCATTTATATTTATTTATTTCTAATGCATATAACTAAATATAAGGTTGTGCTATTTATTTTAAGTTTGAATGTCTTGTTGTGCCGAATTTTTGCAAATAAATTTATTCTTATTATTTTCGTTCTTAGTCATAATGTTTAAAAGAAAGCTATGTAAGTTTGATCGTGCAGGGCTGTAAATATCCAGTACCTGTAGCATATCATGTTTGTATTGAGCCATTTGAGCGGTCGGGGCGGCTACATAATACCCGCGCTGTAGGCGACTGTACTTCGAGGTAAGAAAAGCATTGGAGTTCTTATAATAGTTTTATTAGAATTTCTTAGCCTTTACTTAGTCGTTTTATCAGTCAAATTTGAAATTCCGGAACTGTATAAAATTACATCGCGGACACCTTTAACGCCCGCGCCTTCATGTCTTAGCGGTTAAACTATTGGAGTTTTATATGTAGCTATCACGAAGGAAAATTGGGACAAAAAGTAGTCTACGTTCAATATAAAAACACAAACAAACTTTCACATTTATAAATAAATAAATACTTATGGGACAATTGGCATCAAATTGACCCAGACCCAAATTAAGGAAAGCTTGTTTTGTACTATGGGCAATGTATAGACATAATTATAGAGAAATATGTACTTGAATACTCATGAGGCGTCCAAGACTAGAGAACAAGCATTCGTATTATCCATAATAATATTATAAATGCGAAAGTGTGTGTTTGTATGATGTTTGTCTGTCTTCGACGTGATTTTTGGCATACTTAGAGATAGTTCCTGGGTCAGAGAGTGACAAAGGCTACTGTTTATCCCGGAAAAATGCACAGTTCCCGAGGGAATAGCAACAGCGCGCGATAACCGAATTCCACGCGGGCGAAGCCGCGGGCAAAAGCTAGTTCATAATACATATCTGCCATATCGACATGTAATACATATCGACATTTCAATTGGTTTGAAAGACATTTTTTATTAATTCTCTCGTCAGTTTTTTTTTCGGAAACGCCATATTGAATTCCTAAAACATTTTTGAGCCACGCTCGAGATTTCGTAGCTCATTCCGGTTCAGCAAGCGATCGCCCTTAGTCCGAACTCTTTGGATGCAACCTGCATATATTTATGCGATGGAGCCATCGATGTTCTTTGAAGATTTATACGCTTTGAGCGGCACGAGCATTGTCCAGTACGTTTTGGAGATCGAATTATAAACTCTACGTTTTTCTGATCCAATCGTGTGCATTTTGTGTTGAGATGTAGGCAGCCTTGCGTTTGAAAACACTGGAAAAAGTGAATCGGTTTGGATTATCAAAGTAGAGGTTCTGTGAACTGTATACTCGCGAGCTTTTCTAAATTTGAAAAAAAAAACATTCCGTGATTCCAAAGTTGTAGCCAGGACTTTGGAGCTCGACCATGCACGAAGAGCAGCGACTTTGTTTCTAAAATTTCTTTTTGAAAGTTTTGTTTTATCAAATTAGCGCTAAATTTATTGTTAAATACCTACATACTTGGAAATTTAATAGGCGTTAAACTAAATGTAAAAAAGCTCGCCGTGGCATGGTGGCTAATAGGCTTGTAGCATTATCTTAATGAATAGATGATGGCAATTCGTTGAGAGAGATAGCTGCCAGCTCTTTGGTCTCCAATAGTGTCGACAAGGCGCTTTTGGACTTCTTCGATTAGTTTGTATACGCCGGGACCCCATAGACACAGGGTCTCAAAACCGATAGCAACGAATTTATAATTTAACCCGAGATTTAGTATTTAACTTACGCTTGCGTTTAAGTTTATTTGTTTGTTAAGTTGTGGTTTCAAAATCTGCAAACCATTTTTTAATCATTTTCTGCATTGGATTATGAGCTGAAATTCTGGTGTTTGTGCCAGGATCATCACCGCAGAACGGAAGTTTTCAAACGGTTGATGGCATCTATTTGAAACTCGATTCTTATGTGTAGTTAACGTGACAATGCAGGTATATAGTCAGTTGAAAGGTAACCCTGTAAACACACCGGGGATGCAGCTGACCGTACAATCAACAAAAGGTTCGTACAAATAGCCAAAAAGGCTGGTATTAACAGGTTTATTCAACAAAAAGTTATTTTTATAGCCCTGACAACAAAATTGAGACTGAACGTTTAAATTAAACTCTAATGAATTACTAAATTATTTCGGTGCTCTCAGAATAGTACAGAAGCAACGTTCAAAGCTTTGAAGTCGAGACGGCCGTGACACGGCTAAAACTTAATATACTTAATAAAGCTAGAACTGTTGATTGTTGGAATAAGATCTCGCCCTCTGGCTGGTCTTTGACATCAAAACTAGGCAACCGGCGTAAAAGTTCAGCTGAAAACACTATGAAGACATTTTCTTAATTATTATGGTTCTTAAGAGTTTACCTTTTTGAGACTTTGCACGCGTAATCCATTAAACTGGCAATGGAATTAGAATTCCGAGATTTCATTAAATTCTCGTGGCAATTCCCAAAAAATACATCGTGGTATTTATTGACGTTGCTTTAAAACAGTCGTGCAAAATTTTATGACAAATCCAACGATTCTTTCAAAATTTTATCCTGATCCCGTGAGAATATCGGGATAAAAAGTAGCCTATGTGTTATTCCAGATGTCTGGCTATCTGCATACCAAATTTTATCTAAATCCGTCTAGTCGTTTTAGCGTGAAGGGGTAATAAACTCGCATACACACACGCATGCTCACAAAATTTCGCATTTTTAGGGTTCCGGAGCCAAAATGGCAAAAACGGAACCCTTATAGTTTCGCCATGTCTGTCTGTCTGTCTGTCCGTCCGCGGCTTTGCTCAGGGACTATCAATGCTAGAAAGCTGTAATTTTGCACGGATATACGGGTAAACTATGCCGACAAAATGGTACAATTAAAATTCAAAAAAAAATTTTTTTAGGGTACCTCCCATAGTACGTCTATGGGAGGTACCCTAAGAAGTGGGGGTGATTTTTTTTTCTTATCCAACCCTATAGTGTAAGGTATCGTTGGATAGGTATTTTAAAATAAGTTATTTGTTTGCGAAATATTCAACTTTAAAGTGTTAATTTTCGTTAAAATCGAGCGTCCCCCCCTCTAAAATCTAAAGCGGTGGGTGGAAAAATTTGAAAAATTCAGGATGGTAGTAAGTATATTAAAATTTCAAGGAAAACTATAACGGCTAAGTTTGCTTGAGAATTTTGAGTAGTTTATGAGTAAATAGCAGCCTCAGGGGAAAAAACCTGACGCGAGGGCAGCACTTTTACGTTTTATATTGCAACATTCATTACACTTACTATACGATAACTATACTAGTCATATCGTATCGGTGTCGGTGATGTTATTTAAAGGAATATTTTCTAATCTGTCACACTTTTTCATTGACAAATACTTTTATACATTGTGAATTATTTTCCTTCCAAGGCTATGGATAATCTTCGGCATTTTGAAGCACAAAAACACAAAATAACACTTAAAATACCACGCGCAAACAACGTTAAACTTTGAGAGCAATAGACAGATGAATATAGTGTTACCAGTGCAAGAAATTAGTTCTATTGGTTTTCCGCTATATGGCGAGGTTTTTTTATAATTCTGGTCAGCTTTTACCTACTTATAATGTATGTGTAATTTAATGCACTGTTTTGATTAATTAAAAAAAGGTGGATTTCTTTAGTGATGAATACGACCTGCTCCGACTCATCAAGTTCGTGGCTTAAAAATCTCTGGACAAGGTTCAACCTGTTCCGAGCTGCTGTGACTAAGATAAGGATAGCACGAAGGATAGCCGACCTACGGTAGGAGATGGCATCTCTGGAAGAAGAGTGTCGAATCCATCTATCACGTAACCCTTGATCTGGCCATACTATAAAGTCTAAGTTCGTTTCGTGCTATCCTGCTCACGACAATGGTATTTAATAACAGAGTAAGAGGGCTAGTATGATAAAAACTTTGTAGTTCAGAGTAGCCTAGCCTTAATTTTGCTTTTAGTTAGTAGAGGTCAGATTTACGTTAAAGCTCGTGCATGGTGTGGCGGAGACGCTGCGTCCTGGCCAAGTGACACACTGCTGCAAACTTCAGCGAGAAAAACCTGTCTTTAAACCACCCCCTACATTGTCAATACAAAGTTCAATAGCTCAAAAATAGCTGAACGGTTAAAACATCTTAGCTCGATTAAATTAGCTTTCGATTAAAAGAACGGTTTAATTTGTCATTTAAGTAATTTATTTCCAAAACAGTTTTTTTTTCAGAATCCTGATTATTATGGCAAACCTTGTTATGGCAAGTAAAATAATGGTAAATTAAACTATGGTATGGTACGGTCAGGTCTGGCTAGCTTGAAACAGACATTATGGAGATGGGCAGGGCATATAGCAAGGTATAAGGACAAAAAATGGACTCTCCAAACAACAAAATGGCCTGGCCCAGTAGGAAAAAGAAGTGTTTTAAGGCAGAGAAAAAGATGGATTGATGACCTCATAAAAATAGCAGGAAAAGTATGGATGAATATTGCTATGGATAAGGAAAAATGGAAAAAGATGGAGGAGGCTTTACCCTTGGGGACCACTAGTGTGGAGAAAAAGCTGTAATATTAAAAAAATAATGGTACGATCAAGTCTGGCTCTTACACCGAGCACGCTCGCCAACATGTTGGACGGCCGGCTAGGCTGCCTGTGGCGCTGTCAGTAGTCAGATCACGTAACGACGCTGCAGCGGCAACGGCTGCGACACGTCGCCGTTTACCCACTTTATCAATATTTGTATTGGTTTTATTTATTTAAAAAAAAAACACATTTATAAAATATTTTCTTAACCTATTTTAACAGCTGTCTTTATACGAAATTGCAAGGTTCTAGGACGACCTAATGCACCCTAGAAGTTTAAAAAAAAAAGACGTTATTTGTGACGTTGTGTTGTAATGATGGGGAAAATACAAGGAAAGCGGCGCCCTGGAAGGCGGAAGAAATCAGGACTGCAGAATATTAGAGAGTGGACCGGGATCAAACAGTGCAGAGCTCAAGATATGGACGTATGGTAATAAGTATAAGTATAAGTATGAAGTACGAGTCTGGAGAAATTTTCGGAGCTAACGGCCAACTTCCAGTAATGGAGTGGCACTTTCAGAAGAAGAATTTGTAAACCATATGTTTAATGCTCCAGTGTTTTATAATGTGATAAGCGTTATGGCTTCCATTACGTAAATTCGTATCGAAACACCCTTTTATAATGAATATATTTAATTGCGTTGAAGTTCGATTTATTCACTGCTTCATGGGCTACCACCCCACATAATGCGTTCAAAAACAAAGATAAACTGTTCAGTTAGAACAAACGTCTTGTGCGTGAAAATCGAGTAATATTTTTATTACTTCATTTAAATTTCGAAGATCTCTCAAAAACAAAGCAATTTCCAAAAGCAACATAATCAAACTATTTAAACAAAATAAACAAACATTTTGACATTGGAAATGTCTTTTCGTTCGCTGGAGTGTAGGCTCCGATTTCACGAAAAAGTGCGATTCCCTTATATCTCTCGGAGAGTAGTGAAGATATGATATTCAAGAAAGGCTACTAACAAAAGGCTAAGGCACAAAACTAATTATTCGAGAACAAAAAAAGTAATGGCCGAAATAGTTAAAAAAATTACCAAGATTTTTTGAGCTGGTTACGATTTGAATGGGTCCCGACTGTTGAACCTTAAATGAGCTTCTTGACAGAGTTCGAGACCACTAGACTTTTTTTCTTCCTTTTAGTTTTAGCAGACGGTTTTTTGATTTATGTAATTTAATGTTTTATTTTTGTATTTTTTTTCTTTAATTGTATAATATAGTTTTCACAAATTAAATAATACAATAATAATTTATTTTTCACTTTTTTGATATTTATGTGAAAACGGTAGATTAAAAGTATTATAACCCATATATATTTAGAATGGGCTAATTATTAGCTTTCATTTGATATCCATATTGTTACAATCCAAAATATTTTTTTCATTCCTCCGCCATATTTTTTTGATGTTCAGTTTAATTTGCAACAAGAAAAGATTTTTTTTCGCCTTTTTACAATCATTTGAAATATATTTATTTTTTTAAGTTCTTTTTTGTGACGAATCCTAGAGTTAAAAGGTTCGGCGTATTAAAAGCTTTTTCATGTCTGTCGACAAACGGTATGGCATTTTTAGTAACAAAATGGAATTTAAAAAGTTATTTTTATTTAAAACTGAATACGTGTCACTGATACCGTTTTATCACAGTGAATTTTTGGCACTTAAAGAATAGTTACAGCTGAATTATATCCACCAATATTGATGAATTTCTCAGATAAATGAGGACACCATACGTTATGCAGTCGAGTTACTAGTGTTGCCGAAAAATCGATAGTTTAAATCGATAGTTTCAATCAGAAAAAGGCCATACTATCCATAGTCGAAAATACAAACTGAAATATAGATGCACAGAAAAACTATAAAAATAAGACCAGCGCTGGGAATCGAACCCAGGTCCTCGAGAAGACCTCGAGGGTTATGAGGTGCATAGGAGAAATTCGTGTCTGTATTTTGTATTTTCGATATAGGTTTTACGGGATGACCGTAAAAGTAACAAAAATTGGAATTGAAATAAAAAATACAAAAAGATTCCAAAAACAATCTTACTATCGATAGTGTTGAACAGAAACTTACGAAAACTATCGATATTTTTGAAGAATCGATATTGACCTATATTTCAATACTATCGGTTAGTATAAGCAAGATGAGTGGCAGTTGTATTCAGTTATCCAGTGATATTTTTTAACGAATTTGCAGACGATCTACCAAACCTAACCAACTTACTCTTAGTACTTAGAAGACTCAGTTGCTGCAACTTCTGTTCTTCCCATCTCCCCGTGTAGATGCAACCGATACTACTGAAATAACGGTAACAATCGATTAATTCGGTTGTTGAACGATATTCGATAGTCCGTTATTCTGTTCAAATACTATCGAATAATTATCGATTGCATTATTAGCCAGTAATAATATCGATACTTTCGATAGTTTCCGTTATTTCTGTTCAATACTACGATATTAATCGATAGTTTGCAATAGCCAGCAATAATATCGATTTCTTATTACTGAATACTATGATTCATGTTTTTACACTAGAGTTAGATACTCGATAGTTTTCAAAAAAGAGATATAGATACTATGATACATGATATATCTGCTTACAAACTGATCGATAGTGGACTATCGATCGGCAACACTAGAGGTAACGATTCACGTATGTACAGGGTGGAACCTTGTGCTATTAATGTCCTGTTGACATCCATACATTTGTGAACAAAAATCATATCCTTCGCCTTCGTTCGGTGTTTCTAGTTTCCCGTTTTTTGCTTTTATTTTATTTCATTTTGACATGGTTACTAACCTTAGCTTATTAAGAATACTGTTACTAACTAATTATGGACCCTGAGTTCCAAATAAAATTCGTCCGCGTAGAATCCGCTATCCCGCGGGAACTATGTAATTTCCCGGGATAAAACTACTCTATGTGTTTCTTCGGGACTCAAACTATTTGTATATCGAATTTCATCTAAATCGGTACAATGGATTAGACGTGATAAAGTAACAAACAAACAAAAAAACATACTTACAAACTTTCGCATTTATAATATCACAGAGGTATTTAATATAATTTAATATAGGGAAATTGACTATGAAAAGGTTCCACCTTAATTCAGCTTTCTCGACTGTACTGTTGGACACAGAGGCCGTATTGCCTAACGTTTCTGACGCTCGCGATCGCAATCAAATGACAGATTTCGCATACAAAAACTGTCATTTGATTGCGATCGCGATCATCAGAAACGTTACGTAATAGACCCTCGGGTCTCCTTTCAGAATGAGTTTGGGCCGGTTCCCACGCGGCGTGGGCCCAAAGCGGGTTGGGAACTACACACATACTATTGGGCGGCCGGTTGTGGGAGGAAAAAAGGGATTTAATACTACAAACACAACCTGATATAAAACATAATCGATTCTACTCTCGATTCTGAGCAAACTACTTCCTAGTTTTAAACCGACTTAAAAAAAGAAGGAGGTTCTATGTTCCCCTGTTTGTATTTTTTTTTCAGTTATTTAATTAACACCTTGTAAATGCCGAGATCCGTGGCCGCGATGATGATTTTACCAACGAGAGATCCTTGTCAGCGTAAAGTGGTGGTGATAGTTGGGTTTATGTGATTTGTGTGTGTTCTTACAGTTCGGCTATCATAAGGCCGCGGGTGAGCAAAGCAATTGTTTATATTTCATTGAAATTAACAAAACTAAAAACTTCATCGCTATACAGATCGTTTTAATCGGATTAATCACTTTCGAGCATCTACCTAAGCGAACATGACATACTGTAGTCTGGAAATACACGCTAAGCTTCCTGGTGTTCATAAATACTCAATCGCCTCAAGATGGAACACACACACTTTGACGCACTCAATCCATTATTAATGAGTAATTCCCTCCCAATTAATAACCCCTCTAATTAATTGCTGATAACAATGTAATGTAATATTCCTTATTCATTACATTATTACTTCGTTAGCATTATTGATACGTTGCTTCGTGTGAATTGTATTAGACTCGATGCGGTTCGACGTTGATATGAATATTGAGTTTTTTGTTACAAGTATTTGTATATTATAAAAGACTCAAAGCATAAAGAAACTCTCCAAATTCTGTTAATTTTAATTTTTAACACTTGTTTCTTCTTGCAGTTGTAAAGTTTTCCTAGCGCACCTAACTAATTTACTTACAAATCACTTTTTTTGTCGTCTGTCGACCATATCTGTCGCACGTTCAGAAATAAAAAATAAAAAATAATTAATGGAACATTGTGTCTCAAGGTGATTTCCACCGGCGAGGCGGTTCTCGCCAGTGGAAAATCACCTTTAAGGACGGTAAATAAGGAATTTGGAACTTTCGAAAACGAAATCTCGATAAGATTGATTCTAGAAGGAAATTCCCATGTAAATATTTTTATGCCTCGTATTAATAAGTAGGTGTTTGCGGTAAATACTCGTATGACTACAGCCAATTTTTTTTAATTTTTTGTTAGCCATTTTCTATGTCCCACTGCTGGGCAAAGAGTTCTCCCTCGGATTTCCAACTTCCCCTGTCGGCAGCTAAGTTTTGCCAGTCGTTTCTGAATGCGTCCAAGTCGTCCTGCTCGGTCTGCCGCGCCTCCGTTGACCATCTAGGGGCGCCCACTGGGTAGTAACCTGTGCCCATATCTCCGGGTGCATGCGGCAGATATGGCCAGCCCAGCCCCACTTCAGCCTGGCGGTTTCTCTCCCGACATCTGCTATGCACGTTTTCGGGCGCAGTGTGTGTTCCGGATCCAATCTGTCCTTTTGACACCCAAAATGCTGCGCTCCATAGCCCTCTGGCAAACCTTCAACTTGGACTTCTGAATTTCGGTTAAGGACCATGTTTGGACACCGTAGATTAAGATGGGCAGTACACAAGAGTCGACCAGTTTCCACTTAAGTGGCAGTGGAATAGCTTCTTCATGGACCAGAAGCTCTTCCAGGCATTGTCGACACGTCTTTCCACTTCTTTATCCTGCCTATTGCTGAAAGATACTATCTGGTCCAAGTAGATGTATTCGTCGACGTACAGCCAAAAGGTTAGGTACTAAACATATTTGATGTTTAGATTTAATTATTCCACTTTGATATTTGAAGATGTTGATATAAAATGAACAGTAAAATACACCAAGAGACATAATGTTTAACGATAGCAAATACTTGTACATGTTCCAAGAGACAGCGAACGTTTATTAGGGTTCCGTAAGGTAAGGTTACTTTTTGTACCTAAAAGAATTTATTTGTCTCGCACTAGAGGAAAAAAAGTAATGTCGTGCTGATGTATATTTTGAATTATCTGCAGTACTAGTTTTGCTAAACATTTAGTTTATTTGTATTGAAATCATTTAATTGATGTACATAAAGTATATTTAAATGATGAGAATAAATTGATAGGCAATTATTTATTTGATGTGCAATTAATAATATTCCAAAATTTAACCACTGCACCGATTGGTCCTCTAAAAGTTACATAAAGAATAATGACATCCCAGAATGATTTGTTGGTCTACGCATTCATACGAATGTGAGGAAACAGCTTTACATTTATCACAATTTTGATTTACATTGCTTTGCTCGCCAGACTACTAGTTACTTGGCGGTATACGGAATGAGAGAACTGCCGAGAAAGCGATAACCTATTACCTATAGTCACTCAATAGCTTTTGGTAACTATAGCTACCTGTCAACGCTCTTATTTTTTTATAGGTACATAAATAGAGTTCACCTCAAAATTCGAAGCAAATGATTGGATAGACAACTCTTGCTCAAGAAACAAACGTAGATCTATTGTTTATACCTTAGAAAATCTCTAAATATACGAGTATACGAGTAATATACGAGTTTTCTTATCTACTTTTGATGCACCACCTATTGTAAACTAGTCCTTCCTTCTTTCTGTAAAAAAGGTTGCCTGGAAGAGATCGCTCTTAAGCGATAAGGCCGCCTATTGCTCACCTTGTATTTTTTTCTCTGTGTATCTGTTTTCTGTATCGCTTACTATGTCTGGTGTACAATAAAGAGTCTTTGCATCCTGTGTTTTCTGTCTGTTTACTATTGTGGTTTGCTATAAAGAGTTATTGTATTGTATTGTATTGTAGATCACATGTTAGTAAAGGCTGACCAGAATTATAAAAAACCTCGCCATATTGCGGAAAACCAATAGAACTAATTTCTTCCACTGGTAACAATAAATTAAAATGTCATCTGTCTATTGCTGTCAAAGTTTAACGTTGTTTGTGCGTCGTATTTTAAAGTGTTATTTTGTGTTTTTGTACGTTAAAATGCCGAAGATTATCCGTAGCCTTGGAAGGAAAATAATTTACAATGTATAAAAGTATTTGTCATAGAAAAAGTCTGAAGGGTTAGAAAATATTCCTTTAAATAACATCACCGACACCGTTGTCAATATGACTGGTAGGTACCGTATAGTAAGTGTAAAGAGTTGCAATATAAAACGTGGAAGTGCTGCCCTCGCGTCAGGTTTTTTATATTCCTGGTTAGCCTTTAAAAGAGGTACATAATTTTAGTTGATTGCTGGCTTATCTGCACTGGCAAGAGCTAGCAAAGATGAAACACGGCTCAACAAACAGCTATCAATGAACTATAAATAAATATTTTGCTCGTTTGTTCATTGATATTAAACTCCGCAAAGTAACGCCCGATTTAACCTGTCCTCTCCCAGAGGCACAAATTTGTGCCCAAATTCCTTAGATCCTGTTATCCTGGGAGATGACAGAAAAATGAACTATTTAAACGGCTGTCATTTTACTCTACAACGCAAGTAATCACCCGTCGCACTCGTACACTGACTTTTAGCCTAGCGACAAAACTATTCAAACTACGCTCTCGCTTCTGGCTGCTCGCCAATTCGTATCTAATTTGTAGCTCCACTCGCTTCTCGTTCATCGCCGGCAGTGAGGCCAGTGCTTTATTCTTGCTCCTCAAATATCCGTTTTTTCCTAATTCCATTTTATGTAGTATCCTGCACGCTCTGTGATTCTAGAAATATTCCAATCCAACGTGGCCTGGATAAACTTTTGTAATAACTTTTTTAGCTCAAGTATTCTTAAATGTTTTGAAACAATACGAGGTCTGATTTAATTCTTACCCGACTACCCGAAGGAGGTTAATGTTTTCGTGTATTTTATAATTTGTATGTGTGTACCTGAAGACGTGCATACTGACTTGAGATAACATTGAGCTACACACTACGTATTATTAATACACAAGAGTTTACCCACGGATTCGCACGCGTAAACTATTCGATCTGGTAGTTACAATTGAAATTCCGGGATTTTACAAAATTCCTCTGGGCAATCCCATTGTCATCTTCATTGAGGTTGTGTTAAGAACAACTGTCCAAAATTTCAACTCTCGCTCTCGATCACTTAAACTTACAGAATAAAAAATTACTGTCTAACATCCAAAACTAAAACTATGTATAAACTAAACTATATATATAAGTAGGAGTAGGATAGGATAGGAAGTAGGATATCTAGTATAAGTTTAGGGTATAAGTTAGGTTAGAACTGCTAACCCACACTAAAACGATATGCTTCGAGTAAAGTAAGTTAGGGGTTAGAACTAACAGAATAGAATGAGTCAGGTTAGTTGCTTTTGTACACGTGGTAGTAATCTTCTCTAAGAATACACATTGAAACCACCACCACCACCACCGGCATACTCGTATCTCAAGAATATCGTAAGTTGAAGTGGCGATGGACGGGTCACATCGCACGAAGAACAGATAACCGTTGAGGGAGAGAAGTTTTAGAGTGGCGACCATGAATCGAAAGACGACAGTTTGGCAGGCTTACCACTAGAGAAACTGACGGTATCGTGAAAGTAGCAGGCAACCGGCGGGTGCAAGTAGCGAGTTGTTGTTCATTATGCCGTTCTAAGGAGGTCTTTGTTCAGCAGTGGACGTCTTCCGACCGATGATGATGATAAAGATGACAACAATACACAACGTAAAGAAAACTGCTCAAACTCATTTCAACGATGGCTATCGCGTATGAATTCGCCGCTAGAGGCGCTAGTGTAGCATGAGGTCTCCGAAATGTCAAATCTCATAGTTTTTGGGTGAGCTACGCGGGTTTATTTATAATTAGAATAATTTTGTGAATATTTTGCATTACCTGAAATTAATTATGGCAATCATGCGATAAGGGGCAATGAATGTCTGTGTTTTGAGACAGTTATCTTTCGAAAATTTTTGTCCTCCCTTTTTTTCCGAACCAAACGAGACTACGCAAGACTGTGGTTGCTCGATATTTTTATGGTACGGTTTTAAGATGTATTAAATATGATTTTAATCTAAACTTTTTTTTCACGTCCGTAATAACAGACTTTGATAGGTACACTTAAAAACCTCACGCAACAGTGGCGCCATCTAGTAACTATCTCGTGACTCTCAAATTCAAAACACTTCAACAATGCGTAAAAAGCACTACTGGCGTCATGCGGAGCAATCAGCACTGAATCACGTGCTGCGTGTATAAATTGATCGCACTAACTGCGTCCCCGCCGCGGCCGTCCCCGGGGAGGCATTCGCGAGGAACCCAGAATTCGTGTAGTCCCATTATGTGACGCACTTGCCTGAGAACGCGGCGGTTAAAAATGGCGGGCGGTTTTTTAAACGCTTCCATTTTGTATTGGAAAGGTGGCTTTGGCAAGCGATTTTATGCACATACAGTCAATTTAATCACTACCTATATCACGTGGAACCTTGGCATTAAGATGTTTACAGTGTAGACAAATTAAATTGACTTTAATAAGAGTCCTGTGCTGCGTTTGTCGATCCGCGGTCTCCATTCGAAAACTTTTCGGTGCCATCGGTCATCTCTTTTCCGTGCTATATCGCCTGTCAATTGCCACTTCAACCAGCTAATCCGCTCGAAATAATTTGTTAAAACTTATTAATTTAAGTTATTGAACACTACTGGAGTGGACGTGTCTAGTCATCAAATATGGTGCACGTCGCAAACTTCTGATACAAACTCTAGACGAACTCGAGTAACTTGCTTCAGTGAAATGTAATTTAATTTTCTAATGCACTTGCAACAACTTAGCACTCACTGAGAAAATTCAAGGATCTAGAGTGCTTATATACAACAAAACTCATAAGATTGTATAGTGCTACATTATTCTGTACAATTTTAGTGTCATGAAAAATTAAATACACAATTACTTTGGAAATAGTCGATAGAACGAACCTTTCAAATATATATTTTTTTTATATCAGCGCATCCCAACCGTATATAATACGTCTCCTCTCAGAGTGAGCACAGTGCGGATGGGGAACTTGAAATACCATTGTATTGCTTTGCCGGTTTGTGCAGGTTTCGCCACGATATTTTCCTTCACTGTAAAGCTCATGGTAATATTAAATGTAATTTTGCACATGAATTTCGAAAAACTCAGAACTGTGTGCCCGGACTTGAATCCACGGTCCTCTGATTGGGAGGCCATAGGTCACTAGGCCATAATATTAGGTCATACTACATAGGTAGGTCTTGTATAGACAAGGAATTG
Source organism: Choristoneura fumiferana (assembly GCF_025370935.1). Taxonomy (NCBI): domain Eukaryota; kingdom Metazoa; phylum Arthropoda; class Insecta; order Lepidoptera; family Tortricidae; genus Choristoneura; species Choristoneura fumiferana. The sequence goes on along the minus strand of NC_133474.1, from coordinate 23,527,081 downwards.
TTTTTATTTTTAATTTATGACGGTGGAAGCATTCTACACTTCCACTGAACGTAGATATAATTAGTGTTTAGTTTTGTAACTAAGGGACCCCATACATCCCTGTATAATTTTTTTTGTAATTTTTCTTTAATTGTATACTGTAGTTTTTATGTATTTTATTTGTAATTATTTTATTTTGAATAAATGACTTTCTGCCAAGTTTCTGGCGGCGCATTCTTCTTGGCAATGATGGTCTTTCCGAAAGCGCTGGTAGTTTAAAAAAATGACGTGTAAAGTGCCCATTGCGGTCTGTTTACTGAATAAATGATTTGAATTTCGAATTTGAATTTGTGTTAATTAAATAACTGAAAACCTCAGACACCCAAAAATATTTTTTAATTTTGAGTTATTTAATTTTATTTATTATTGAATACCTGCATTATTTTGAAATTTAGTTATTATTAAGTTAGCAATTCTACTTAATTTTGAACTCTACACTCATGATTTGTATTTGTCACATTTAGTGGCTTATTGATCTGAGATTTGACAGTTGCTCTTTGACGTTTTTAGAAAAAAATCACGCAGTGACAGCAAACCGGCCAGTATTAAAAATTATCGAAATCGTATGTAACCTCGCTAAAATATTTAATTGGCCTGTTGCAGTCGTAACTTTTAGACTGGGCACACTAAAAAAGGGATTTAAAAACACAAACACAACCTAATTTAAAACATAGTGTAATCAATTCTACTCTCGACTCTGAGCAAACTTCTTTCTGGTTTTCAGTTATTTAATTAACACCTTGTATACAAGTAGAGTTAATTTGTCAATATTATAATATTACTACTTATTACATTCAGTGGGGCACTGGCACCAATGAATTTCTTGCCGTATCTATAGATGCAAAAAACTGTGTCTATGTAAGGCTGTTACTGAACCAGTGAGCTAAATCTTTAGCCCCATCTGCTTTTACTATTGGGTAAAGGTTAATCGCTGATCAATGAGGGTTTTCACAGAGGCGAAATATCGCTAGATGGCGTTAGTATCGTGAAATAAATAAATGAGCCAATCGCAAGCAAACGTCAAACGGACCACACGATACTAACGCCATCTAGCGATATTTTGTCTGTGAAAACCTTTATTATGAGTAATGAAAAAACTGCCCAAATCAACCGCGGCGTTTCTGAGCCTCGCCAAAATTCTGACGTTGAAGCGATTTACAGTAATAGAAAATATAGAAATATGAGATATAAAGTTCTCGCCTTTGGCGGCACCTCCATTATCTTTACGGTGCTGTTTGCAATATGATCTGGAGATAAAGATTTTATTGTGGCCCCGAGATGGAATAACTGCTATTTTGCACCGATAGTAACTTGGAATGTGTGAAGTAAGCACTGGGTTATGGGCTCGGCGTATGTGGTTTTAGATAGAATAGACGACGTTATTGATTCATACGTTCATACATCGTGGAAAGCCGTTTAATTTGTAATGCGAAAAATTTCTATGGTGTGCGTTGTAATTTTGGTTTTGACCCGTGGCCGTAGAGAATTATGATCTTTACACCGTTTAGGTTACTACTTATTAACCCCCGACGCAAAAAGTGGGGTGTTATAAGTTTGACCGCTATGTGTGTCTGTCTGTGGCACCGTAGCTCTTAAACGGGTGGACCGATTTGAATGCGGCTTTTTTTTACTATAAAAAGTATATGTGAAAATAGGAGCCAATTTTATAACTGGCAAACCTGCACGGGACGAAACTGGCCGCTTACAAAAGATCAAAATTCAAAATATTTGATTCTATTTTTTTTCATTCATTCGCTTTATTGTTTGGTGAAGCATAAGCGGAAATGGCTTATAGTGGAGATATATTTACTTGGTGATTGGTGATAAATTATTATTTCACTGAGTTATTTGTAATAAAATAATAAGGGCTGCCACTAATGAAGTTAGATAGAATAGGTAATTATTGCAAAAGTCAATAAATGCAATCTTAAGAGTATTAAATAGATCCGTAACGTTAACTATATACTACTATCTTAACTCTTTTTTTAAAACGCGAAAACCTACCTCCCAACTTCCAATATTAAAGAAAGAACTCCATCTCAAAGAATGGCATGTAACAAAAGTTCCTCAAATCTCCACACGCAGCTTGTAATTCCTCGAGAAAGTCACGGAAAGTTGTGAAATGTTATTTTAATCAACAAGTCAAAAAGTCGAGAGGCTTTCACGGTAGAGGGGGGTACTTTAGACAAGAGTAGGAGAGGCCGACTACGCTCCTAGCACCCTAAGGGCAGTGACACATTTACAGAAATAATGTGAAAAGTTCTGCGGTCAGCCCTTTTTTGTTTGAAGCTTTTCTACCTGATTAGTGACTTAGATATCGAAATATTAAGCCATTTTTTTTCTTTCACTCGAATTATCGGTAATTGTATCGGAAATAACACTAAATGGAGATTTATTTTTTCCTACAAGGGACCGCAAGTGGTTGTATTTTGATTATTAATCACTTAAGACTTAAGTACATTTTTTTTGGTGTAGGAATGTTCATGATAGATGTTAAAGTTTTTAAGGGTATACTCGAAAGAAGGTGAGAAATACGTAGATTTTGTAGGTGGTGTAATTTAACGAATAGTACCTAGCAAAACATACATTTAAAAAAATACTCTGACAAAACACATAGTTTAACACACAAAGATAAATAGACACACAGCAATATATTTGTAAATTAACGAGCATAAATAAAATAAAGCCAAAAATACTCAAAAAATAAGCAAAGATCAAAACGTAATTTTAAAGATGATTTCCCTTATAGAAATAATCTGCTATCACAAACAAATTGTTTTGTATCAATATCTTTTTACCAATAGAAATTTTGATACTAAGGGTCCCGCTTCAACTCACAAGCAAACCTTACCGTCCCCCCTCTCCTTAACCGCAAGCAATGCCCAAACTTTCCGATTGTTTAACAGACTTTTTTTGTATTTATTTTGGCCAGCACTTTTGTCGTTTTGCTGTCTTTGGCTTTGTACGTGACTCGCTTCAAGTTCTGAAGCATCAAAGGTGGTGTTTGTCGCAAACATTGAAACAAAAACTGTACGCGTCAGATAGCTAACTAGGTAATTGGCGCGAAGTTCGCAAAACTCGTCAGGTCCTACTAGATAGTGCAAAATTCGACTTTCGTATCATGCCGTCCCGCTGACGCTAATGTTTTGTAATACGTAAGTGAGAGGGACGGTAGGATAAGATCTTCGATTTTCGAATTTCGTCGTAGCCCCCCAGAGGTCTTTCCTTCGAACATTACATGTCAAAATAATTTTAGGATGAGTAAAAGGGAGTGTAAGAAAACTATGAGTGAGATGATAAATGTTCGTAATAAAGATTAGTTTTTGAAGTTTTTAAATGGTTGATGTGGAGACAGAAGGCAAGGCAAAAGACGTGTTATATTTTGATTTAAATATAGTTTTGTTTTATTCTATAAGTCTTTTTCTTCAATCTACAATGGTGATACGATTGTGGTGCACAGGCAACACGCCAAAATTCATCTGAAACAGACGCGTATTGTGGACGCGAGAGGTATTGTGGAATATAAAAAAACAACATGCAAAAGAGTTCCTTTGGGACCTACTTATAGGTACAATAAATGTTTTAATTTTTTGTTTTCCCGATATTCCCACGGGCTCGGGATAAAATACAAAAATCTAAAACGCCAAATTTAAAGGGTTTTATATTTGACCCGGGTGTTTTACTGCAACGTTAATGAAGACTGCGATGTATTTTTTTTAATTCTAATGGGAATTTTGAATAATTCCGGTAATTTAGATCAAACGCCAAATCTAAAGAGCCAGGGATAAAATAACGCCCGGTGGAGTTTTACCGCTTGTACAATACAATACAATACAAGGGCTCTTAATTGAACACCAAAACATAGTAAGCAATAGAGAGAGACGTGGTGCTTTACTTTAGGCCTTATAAATAGGCTCAGAGTTGCTCAGCGAGCTATGGAGAGAGCTATGCTTGGGGTTTCTCTACGGGACCGAATCAGAAAGGAGGAGATACGTAGAAGAACAAGGGTCACCGACATAGCCAAGCGAATCAGCTCGTTGAAGTGGCAATGGGCGGGCCATATAGCACGGAGAGCGGATGGCCGTTGGAGCCGAAAAGTTCTCGAGTGGAGGCCGCGGATCGGCAAGCGCAGAGTAGGACGTCCACCAACAAGATGGACGGATGACCTGGTTAAAGCCGCAGGTTCACGGTGGATGCAGGCCGCTGCCAACCGAAGCAACTGGAGGTCTGTGGGGGAGGCCTATGTCCAACAGTGGACGACCTACGGCTGAGATGATGATGATGAATAGAGAGAAAACAGGTATAAAGTGATTTAGAGGTATTTAGAGGTACTTACCTACATAGAGAAAATATTCCAATGTAAACAATAAGCGGCCTTATGGCTCGTACCATCAGCTAAATAAGTGGTCTATCCATTTTTAAACAAGTTCCTATCAAATAAATGTGTCGCTAAGGCACTTGTTTCACCGCCGGCAAGGAAACGATTGGCTATCGACTATTTTCTCGCTCAAGGAACGAACAAAAGATATAAGATCCTGTGTGAGTAAAAGAGACACATATATTAATAGTTGATCGCTGGCTGTTCACACTGTCGGCGAGAACTCGCTCTTACATCTTTTGTCGCAGCGATACTCGCTATAGATACTCGCTCAGCGATGTCAGCTTGGCGGCCGCCCCGCACGAGCGAGTCGAGTGGAGCGAGTAATCGCCCGTCGCACTCGAACATTCGCTTACAGCCGAGCAACAAAACTACACTCGCTTCTCGCTGCTCGCCCACTCGTTTCTAGTTACTCGCTCTACTCGCTCCTCGCTAATCGTCGACGGTGGGACAAGTGCCTATATTCGAACTTTCAAGTTGACTGACAGACACGTCTATTGGTATTATTGATTTATGACATGCAAACGATTATCAACGTTAGAGTAGTAGACCACATATTTAGCTGATGATACCAATCTCGTCTAAGTTCACGAACATGACCGAACAACATGATACAAGCGCAAAACTCGTCAAGCCTAAAGTACGCAAACTTACTCATTACATCTGGTAGTTTAGGGTTAATGCGAGTGAAACCGCGGGCAAAAACTAGTTTTACGAATATACTAGAGCTGGCAAGGGAAATGGGCCGGTGGACTTTTGAATAGCAATCTGTAATTTGCCAGCGGACATAATGGAGGCTCGCGACCTTTGTCGGATCAGTTTTTGGGGCAGCGTTTGCTTGTGCGTATACCCAACTGGAGCATTAGTTTCACTAGTTGATAATGTATTTTATTACCTCTTGGCTGCATAGATTGGATAGGTGAATATTATTTTCACACCTCTCCTTCAGAAAAGTAACTTTTCCTCCCTGACGAGAGGGAGCAAAGTGCAACTTTTCTGTTCAAGGCTTTTCTAAGTGTTTTATTGCAAATGCCATTTTTTTAACTTGATAATTGTATAGCCACGCCATTTTCTATGCTGGTTGTTCTTTAAATAATATTTAGATATTTTTTTTCAAGTTTTTAATGCTCGGTGTGAAAAGCTGTATGAGCCACTCGGGAGCAAAATTATTTTCATCTTGGGCCTTAACACTTGAATCCCTCATTACGCTCAGGATTCTACTTTAGAATCCCTCGCTACATTCTGGATTCAATGTACGCCCTCGCCGTAAATACACCATTTTGCTCCCTTGTGACACAAATAACTATTAATTTGGATAACGATATCACGAAAAAATATGTTGTTGCGAGGAATGCTTTTTGAACCAATAGAAGCGCTTCGTTATGGCTAAGCTCTAAAGTCAAAGTCAAAAGTCAAAATATTTTATCTTTATTCAATTTAGGCTATAGGTAACAAGCACTTATGAACGTCAAAAAAATCTACCACCGGTTCGGAAAAACCTCTGTTTTTAAACAGATTTAAAACATTATTAAATAACTAGCTTTTGCCCGCGGCTCCACCCGCATGGTATTCGGTTATCGCGCGCTGTTCGCTCGGGAACTGTGCATTTTTCCGGGATAAAAAGTAGCCTATGTCACTCTCGGGCCCATAAACTATATCTATGTACAAAAATCACAACGATCCGTTGCTTAGTGACGGCGTGAAAGACGGACAAACATGCACACAAACACACAAACATATTACAAACACACACACTTTCGCATTTATAATTTTAGTACTTACATCACAAGTATTTAACACAAATTTATTTTTAACACAGTACAGTCTACTCGTAGTGGAAACAGCTGAGCGCAACGAGGATAGGTATACTTAGTGTTTCTATTGGTTCCTGACAAACACATTCCTAGCAAAGTATCCATGCAAATTTCTGCTGGAAACAACAGCCTAAGATCAATATGGCAATGAAAAGTCTTAGGGGCTGTTTCACCATCCATTGATTAGTGTTAACTGACGGTTAAATGTAATGCCGTCTCCGTCTATTCGAACAAAACAAATAGAGATGGCACACATTTAACCGTCAGTTAACACTAATCAATGGATGGTGAAACAGCCCCTTAGTCTCAAATTAATCAACTACCCGTAGCCAGCGTAGCTTAGTTCTGTATTAATTAACACTATCAAATTCGATATAACTCTACGCTCACAAAATGTAAATAAAACTAACACATCTCAAACAAACCGAGAGGCGTTCGGTTTCCAATAAAGCATTATATTAGTTCATTTATTATAGCACTAACATAACAAGCACTGTCCCGTGGTTTCGCTCGTATGAATTAATTAGTCTGGCATCTGAAACAAAATTTCGGGATTTTTTCCATCCACCACTATATTACCCGTTAACGTGCCGCCAAAAATAAATTTATTCTCTTAGGGGCTGTTTCACCATCCATTGTTTGACTGACGGTTAAATGTGATGCCGTCTCCGTCTATTCGAACAAAACAAATAGAGACGGCATCACATTTAACCGTCAGTTATCAATGGATGGTGAAACCAATGTGATGGTGAAATGGTGGTGTGTGTTCACACATACACAGATTTTATATACAGGGTGGCACGTTACATCGGTCAGTATGGGAAAGTGTGAAACTATAAGACATACGAAGATCTGTTCTTAGGAACCTTGTCATCAATTTTATAATGTACCTATGTTTCACACAGCATAAATAAAGGCCACAATGTCATTTTTGGAAAGGCCTATTGGTATCAGAGGTTAGTTAGTAATATACCACTGTATACGAGTAGAATGACTGACTCAAAAACTTGTAACTCAAGGACATCATCATCATCATCATCAGCCTATGTTCGTCCACTGCTGGACATAGGCCTCTCCCATGGCACGCCACTGAGCACGATCCTCGGCTACTCTCATCCAGCTCTTGCCAGCCGCCCTGCGAAGATCATCGCACGCTGCAGCACGCTGAAGCGGCAATGGGCCGGCCATATAACCCGAAGAACCGATAACCGTTGGGGTAGACGAGTTCTTGAGTGGAGACCACGGATCGGCAAACGTAGCGTAGGACGTCCTCAGACTCGGTGGAACTCAAGGACGTTCGTACGCAATTTTGTGTGGCCGGATTATTTCAATTTATTTTACTAATACATTTTATTAATTCGCGAACCCGGATGTGTATGTTACACGCAGCTGTGTGGGTACAATATCGTTTCGGCTGCTAATACGATTTTTATAGCAAATATCCGGAGGCGCGAGTAAGCGTGACGGCGCAAGAATGGGCCAGTGATGGCCCGATGTCGATAAATTTACTTTATTAATGAACTTTGGGATTGGGTATTGATTAAAAAGATCGATTGATTATAAATATTATAATCATTATAATTAATTGGATCATTCATGTGCGGAATTACATTTGAAATTTACCACGAGCTTTGCGGTGAAGGAAAACATCGTAAGGAAACCTGCACAAACCTGCGAAGCAATTCAATGGTGCGTGTGAAGTTCCCAATCCGCACTGGGCCCGCGTGGGAACTACGGTCCAAGCCCTCTTGTTCTGAGAGGAGGCCTGTGCCCAGCAGTGGGACGTATATAGGCTGGGATGATGATGAATTAATTGGAACATCCACTGTTTACTATATTTTTCTTGCACTGTTTTTAAGATCAGATATGATAAAATAAAGATAAAATGACATTTATTGCCACACGCAACACATAGTACAACGAAAACTTATTAGAGAGAATTACAAACTTATTATTTATTTAAATCAATAAAAATACAGCATTACAGTAAGAAAACCATTGCACTGTAAAATTCAAATTATACACAAAAAATGCAAAATTACATAAAACTCAAGAAAAAGATTTAAAAAAAAAACCTCCTAAAAAAACTAGTTCGGGATTTTGAAAGTCGTCTTCGTCGCTATCCTAAAATGACAGAACACCTCACCCTCCGGCCAGAATTCGGAGCGCAGGAACATCTGCTGGTGCTTTTCAGGCACTTGGAGTCTATAAAGAAGATTATAAAGATTATAAATTAGACTTTATTATAAATTAATATAAAAACTAGACATAACACTAACATTTGCTGTGGCAAACCACAGATACTATTTTTTACCGTTTACATAGATATTACCCCTGATGTCGTTTTCTGTATTTGAAATAATTATGCAGTTAAAGAAATATATGTATGTGATTTTTCCCTCTAACGTCGATAAGCAAAAGTCTACTAGAAACACAGGGAAGCTTAAAGTTCTATCTTACAGACTGGCTAAAATCAAAAAGTCATTTCTGGGAAATTGCGTACGTTTTAATAACAAAATTCCAAAACATATTGCTGTCAAGAAGCGTATTGTAAAATTAATGTATATCATGGACATGTTTGAAAATAATTCCGATCCGCATTGGTAATCCCTTAATAGGGAATCTCTTTGTTAAAAATTTGGTTGCGTTGAACTAGTGATTTAAACCACTAACTCCCTGATTTGATTAAATTTATTTGACGCCATTGATTAAATTTATTTTACGGATAAATGTGATGCCATCTCTGTTTGTTTTGTTCGAATAGACGGAGACGGCATCACATTTATCAGTCAAATAAAATTAATCAATGGATGGTGGAACAGGCCCTAAATAACGTTGTAAATCTGTTAAAAAAAAGAAATCCATAGCTGTCGTTGGGTTCCTTGCCAGATTCTTTGCAAGAGAGCTTTTTCCTAACCGGTGGTAGTTTTTTTTTTACATTCATAAAGTACTTATTATAAAATGGCCTAAATTGAATAAGGATACGAGTATTTTGACTTTGATTTTGAATGCTTGCAGCCACTGGATTACATTGTCAGCACTATCGACAGTTATATCGAGCCAGCTACATCCCTATCTTCGCCTGGCGGTGCATCATCCTACTGCATGATAAATAGCCGCGGTGATTCGGCGGCGGCGCACAAAGCTCTGATCTATGTACGCTTACAGCGGACTTTTCAATTCGTCCACAATTTACGTTCACTGGATCACACGCGTGCATTTATTTTTCTGTGCGTCCATTTTTTACTATTTTACGCGTTAACGCTTTGGAAAACTTTGAGGCCATTCACATAAACATCCGATTCTTTGCGGGAACTCTTTTTGTAGGATCATTTTGAAGCGCAAGGAGGGGTCTATCCCGAGGTGGCCAGTGGGTGTCGCGGTTTCATTTCATGCTCCTGTCCCGTGGCGTCCAACAGTGGGCAGGAGGGAAGCCATGTGATTTTTTGCGAGTAAACCTACCAAGTGACAAATCGTTACCAACCCGGACAATACCGACCCTGTTTTTCGAGAACACGTACATTGAAACCCATGTCAACAAATATCAGCCCGATATGCGTCGTATCGCGATTATCAATCTCGACCTGATAAATACCTACCGACCAGATATTTAGCATGTCAATACCGACCCTGTTTTTTGTGTACACCGATTATTAATAAATTTAGTAGAGAAGAACTTGATTTGGCCCTGGCGCTTCGCCCCGGTCGCTGCCGCGGCATACTCGTGCATTATGGTCGCAATTATTCAACTTCAACTTTTTTGTTTTTGGCAACCGGTCGCTTTAGGTTAGCAACCACTACTGCCAATGACTCCTGACAGCAGCAAAAGTGTATATTGTGTTTGACCACACAAACAAAAACAGTTTCTAATAACGTTGGATGCTGTGAAGTGCTTGTTGCCGCAATTATTCCTAACACGGTTGTGTTAGTTGTGTTAGGTTTAACGGGACGGTAAAACATGTCGGTAATTATGATTGGCTTCCGATTATCATGCCGATATTTGTCAGGCCGGGAATGTTAGGGCGGTATTATCTCTATGTAAGTATATTGGGTTGATATTGCATGGCCGAAATTTCCCGCGCAGTTATTTTGAAGCCATTTGAGCTTCCAAATATTAGGTAGTCAAATCATGTCGGTTTTGAATGGACACCTTTCCTCCTGCGGGAGAGAGAGCCCGACCAACACTGTTGCCCCGAACACGGGATATGCATACGAGGCATTTTATGCTAATGAGAAAAAAGTGCCGTTAGCGTCTGTGTAGCCAGCGTTTTAAATGTCTTCGTCGGCTAATGGAGCGTTAACGCTTTATCAGCCGAAGCCGGATTGTATAATGTTGTAAAATGCGTAGAGTTTGTACAAACTAAAAGTTTGTTTAAATTTTTAACAATTTTTATAGTGCGAATTTTAGGAAGAAAGTGATGGAAGCTTGAAATTAATTAATTTATTTTATAATATACTTAACGACGAGCTGTCGGTAGGCCTCCAACAAGATGGAGCGACGACTTAGTTAAGATCGCGGGATCGTGGTGGATGCGGAAAGCACAAGTGAGTGGAGAGCCTTGGGGGAGGCCTATGTCCAGCAGTGGACGTCTTTCGGCTGACATGATGATGATGATGATGATGATACTATACTTTGTTTTGTATTAAATACAAACTTTTGTTTAACGTCACCTCATCTATTTATTTAATTGCTTCATATCATTTTTAACCCCCGACGTAAAAAGAGGGGTGTTATAAGTTTGACTAAGTCAACTCTACTCATGAAGTACTTAGGTAGGTACAGTTTAAAAAAATCGTTTATCCATATTATGTTGTTGGAAAATTTAAATTCAGCGAAAAATTAGACCTATAATAACATACTACCTAATGTCAGGCCTGGCTCAGGGCACTTGCTGACAAGAGACAGAAACGACATCAAGCCGGTTCTGCACCAACATCCGCAGATTTCTCTTGTCTGGCCTGTGGGCGAACATGTCGCTCTCGCATCGGTCTACTCAGTCACCAAAGACGTTGTGCACAGGTGCCACGTCTGATGATGATGATGACCTAATGCCATTGGAACAAATAGTCATAAGAATTTAGTATAAGTACCTAGTAATCTTTTTTTTATCTAAGCGTCGTCGGTGTCGGGGGACCGCTAAGGTTAATACTTTAAGGTTAATAATACGACATATGTACTTTAGTTTCCTGCTAACCTTAGAGGTCCCCCGACACCGACGACGCTTAGATAAAAAAAAGATTACTAGGTACTTATACTAAATTAACTTAGGCTAATTTTGCGGGAAATCAGCATAGTCCCCGTGGGATAGGGATAAACGAATTCTTCGCAGATGAAGTCGCGGGCAACAGCTAGGTAGTGCATAATTATTTTTTACTTTTTAGTTGTATTTTTGGCGGCGTTTTTTTAGTGTCGGGGGTTTTTTAAATTTTTAATTTAAATCAATTAAGAATCCGTTTGGGAAATATACATACATACATACAAAAACATCACACCTGTATTTCCCAAATGGGTAGACAGAGCACACGAAACGTTACCGCTTCGAAGCCACTTAGCAATTTTAGGTTTAAAATGTGACGAAAATGGTAGGTAGGTACAAGCACAGAATATATAATAGTACTGACGTACAGAATGGCCACGCTCCGCCCCGCACCGGTTCAGCTTGTGTTGTGACCGATTGCAGGCGCGCTAATTTATTTTTGTCGAGCTAGCGCGCCTGCAATCTTTTTAACTTTTTAATTTTTCGCTGACCATACACTATGCACTTCACTTTCTGATATGTAAAGAATAATATCAACTTTTACGGTCATTTTTGAGAAAAGTACCTTATTGTTTTTAGTCTAATGAGATGACGAATTAAACCTTAAGGAACATTTCCTGGGTAGTTCTACGCGCGTTTCAACCGCTATCAGTTTCCTGTCGCATATATAGAAGAAATGAGAGACCTTAAGCAAGAAATTTTAATGAATTGTTATTGTACCGCATGTACACCATATCGTTTTATAAAATCCTTCCATTTTACTGACTCATTTCTTCAGTATAAGCGATTTGAGACTGATAGCGGTTGAAACGCTCGTAAAACTACCCTCCTATAGCATTCCACTCTGTGGTTTTTGTGGCGGCTTTGCATAATTCACTAAAGCACGGCGTGTTAGAAGCAGATTTGGTCCCAAAATCGGATGATCAAAATTGAAACAACGTCCGGTTATTATTTTTCATGGGATCAGTAAACTCGCGGGCATAGAACCAATAAATCCTTTTTAACGAAAAGTGTAATTTTTAGGGTTCCGTAACTGTAGGGTGACAAATAGAACCCTATTATTTCGTGCTGTTCGTCTATTAGGCGTACATAGGGCTGTATCTCGAGAACCGTAGATAATAAACAGCTAAAATTTAGGCGTATTGTGTACTTAACTACTTTTGTTCCACTATGCCGACACATAATATTTAGAAAATAAATTAAATTGAAGGCACTCTTCCGCAGAGACAAGACTTGGGCAAAAAGTTATTTTTAGCATAGTTTTTACTTAAATTGCACCTTCAGTCAATGGTATTAAAAATCAAAATCAAAATATATTCATCCAGATTCATGAAAATTTATAAAATGAAGAAGAATCAGACAAGAAACGACTAGTTTTGTTTTCGTTGTTTCTCTATGACGTTTAAACATACAAAGTCAGCCAGGATTCATCGTCAGAGCAACTGAACTGGTCTAAGGCACTTGTCCCACCACCGACGATGAGCGAGAAGCGAGTAGAGCGAGTAACTAGAAACGAGTGGGCGAGCAGCGAGAAGCGAGTGTAGTTTTGTCGCTCGGCTGTAAGCGAGTGTTCGCGTGCGACGGGCGATTACTCGCTCCACTCGACTCGCTCGTGCGGGGCGGCCGCCAACCTGACATCGCTGAGCGAGTATCTATAGCTCAGCGAGTTTTATAGCTCTTGTCGCTGCGACAAAAGATGTAAGAGCGAGTTCTCGCCGACAGTGTGAACAGCCAGCGATCAACTATTAATATAATATGTGTCTCTTTTACTCACACAGGATCTTATATCTTTTGTTCGTTTCTTGAGCGAGAAAATAGTCGATAGCCAATCGTTTCCTCGCTGGCGGTGAGACAAGTGCCTAACATCTGGTAGCTGGTACCTATGGTTGTGTTGTTCTGAGGATGAGGTTAAGTTCAAAACGCGTCAGTGTAGTGTGATGGTGATAATCAGTATTGTGTGATTTGTGTGGGTTCTTATAATGTGGGGAGGAAGTTCTTAAACGTGGGTAATTATTAAGTTTAACATTAATAGAAATTTAAAATTGTTCATATATTTCTGTAATCCACAAATTCATCTATTTTTCGTTTCCAATATAACACATGCAGTTTATAATCCATGACAGCCGACCTTATCAAGGAAATATAAATCTGACAGAGCACGCTAACTGGAAGCAAATTGTATTTTATTTACTCAGAACTAACTTTCTTTGAAAACTGTTGACTTTTAATAGCGTGGCTGGTAACGGATTTTAACAATTAATTTATCAAAGCAGTCGGCTTATTGTGTTTGCTAAAACTTAAAAAAAATACTTTTCACTTCCCATGCTCGTAAATTTTGTATTTATGCTGCATCTAGGTGACATAAAATAACTTTTTATGCTCTAGTTCATAAAATAAAATCTTCGTCTAAAACCATTCTAGGACCAAGGCAATCGGGAAAGGTGTTAATAGCCACAAACAAAAAGGTTTCTATATATTTTTTTAATAATGTTTATTTTATCATCATCATCATCATCATCATCAAAATACTGACTGCATAGCAAATTAAATAGACCGTGCGTAGATGACACTCAGTATCATAGCAATATATATTTTATTGTCAATTTGGCACCGGAACATTAGGTACGACGACGAGCGGAGCGAAAAGGAGCAATTGCGACCACAACGCGCGAGCCGAGCGAGCAAAGCAAGCGCGCCGCCGCAGGGGCCTGCGAAAAGCCATCACCTAATTTATTAAGGAAATAATTTGGCCCCTACTAGTACTAGTTATGTAATTTATTTGATGTAAAAAGTATATAAATGGTGAAAATAAATTGATAGGTAATTATGTATTTCATGTGCAATCAATAATATCCGCTCTATTATTAAGGTATTACAGTTCATTTTTCGATATTTTTGACCACCTTGGCCGTGAAAGGGCGTAAGCGAAATAATTAGAGACATTAAATTCGACATGGATCTTGGAAACTTTAGCGAAATCCCGAAATAGTAATTCAATAGCCAGGTCTAAGGCTCATTCCGTCAGTGTGCTCGCTCCGCTCAGCTGTTTCCACTAGAGCTGCGCTGTACGAGGATAGGTTAATAAGATGATATATTAAATAAAATGCTGTTTCATATAGGTAAACTGCTGTACGTTATATGAAAATAGAAGCTATATTAAAAAAAAAGAGTGACAAGGTATGATGTATTGTGCGGTAGTCATTATTAGCTGTGCAATAGTAAAAATGCTTTACTTACTTTAAGATAAATAGCGGTACGTGACGAATATAAGTTGCGGTTTATTACGTAATATTTTGAATGGAGTAATTTGCTGTGCAATCAGTAATTTTGATGTGAATTCGGTTTTTTTTTTGGTTAATTGGACTTTTTTTGACGTGCGTTCAAATACTACCCCTTTTAAAAGATATATTCACATTCACACAAAATACCACTAGCAACTGACATTATAAGTAAAAAACCGGCCAAGAGCGTGTCGGACACGCCCAAAATAGGGTTCCGTAGCCATTACGAAAAAATTAAATAATATTTTTGGCTCCGGAACCCTTAAAGCAAAAGCTATAAAAAATGGACAATATAGAGTACAATAACATAAAAAAGAGGTTTCTGTCTGTCGCCAACACACAGGTATTATACTTAAAAAGAGATCCCAACTTTGATGTTACTATGTGAGCTAAAAATGAATTAAACATTTTTCATTTTCATTTTTTTCATTTACATGACTAGGTATATAACCGTTTGAAGTATTAAAGTAAACATTTTGATGTCAGCTGCCCCATCGCACCGGCTTGCGTTTGAAATCCCTCGGCATTTCTTTTGAAAACACCTTCTGCTCTTGTGGAGAGATATACTAATTCCCCATTCATCACGAGAGGCCGCCTTATCTTTGTTTGCAGTTCAGACTTGGTCCGGACAGTTAAAAGGACTCAAAGGAAAGCCTATCTGCGTTTGCACGTTTGCTTTGATTTGAAAGTGTGCGTGTCACACCTAACGCTTCATAGGGCCGCGTACATGTGTGCTTGTAAGCTGTAATACTGTACAGCTAATGTTGACTGTCCCGCTCACTCAGACATATCGCTTTGTTTTAATGCTCACAGCATCATTAGTAGCGAATGTAAATCGTGGGTGCAGTCATAAAGTTTTCATTTGTCAATCTTCAAACACGGTCCACTGTGAGCCAAAGACTATTCGGCACGGACGCGACATCGTACAACCTACATAACTTGAGTTTATTTAGGATCGTCGGAAATCAATTGTTGGAAAGCAATTTCCGGTCGACACAAAAATAACAACCAAGTCAACTTTATGGAAAGTTTTGGGTCTGTATTGATTTACAATGAATGTTACTACGGAGGAACTCCTGTAGGTTAGAACATTTTTGGTTCTAAATTATGGGTTTATGTCATTCAAAATGTTTAAAATACGCTGGAAAAATTAGTGTCAGTATTTTAACAGTTTCGTCCTAGCATAGCAATATTAGCAGTAAATAAACTAAAATTCTATCTAAATAAAGTGAAAATTTGTGGTACAAAAGAACTTTCAAATTACTCCGGAATATTTCTAGAAACACGCATGTAAACGTTATTAAGGTTTTTTTTCCATAAACTAATTATTGATCAAGGTTTAAAGAGTAGTGCGCAATTTTTTTTTACAATATATTAAAATAACCTAATAGCCTGTTAAAAATTCTAGAGTACGAAAACACTCTGTTTCCACGAACAAACATCTTCAAACTTGTTTAGTGAACGTTTCGTTTATCATTTCACAGTGAAATAATTGGTTCGAGGCGTTATTAGAAATGTTTATTAATAACGAAGCTAAATTGTTATAATTTTCCAAATTTCAATATTGACGAAAACGTCTAACAATTCTGCCAACCAAAAAGGAATAGTCTATGAGCGCGGAGTCTTGCGCGTTTGGGGCAGCTGTGGCAGTAGTGGCCGCGACTCGGTGCGGTGAGGACGCGAGCGTTACGCCCGGGCCCGCAAAGAGTGACAGTGTCCCGACGACCACAAACCAGTGATAGTGCCTGTGTATGTGCTAAATGTGAATGACGTGCTATGCCAAGCGTGGATTAAGATTACAGGTACCGGCTTTGTGCATGTCATGTGATCTCGTACGTGTTCTTGAATCCCTCGTGAGTTCAGTTATAACATGTTGTAATTAGCAACGATGCTGTTTGGAAACACAGGTATGCTAAATGTTAAGGTTTATCTATATTTAAATACGTTTACATTTATTTTAGATGAGATGACAACTGAGTTTGAAAGTTTATCACAGAAATTTACCTATTTCATTGCTAATTTAATAAATTTACCCCTACTGCTAAAACTAAATCAATTAACAAGATAAGTTATTTTAAATACAAACTTCTGAGTCGCGGTATAAAAAAAGTGGCCCCATGTTGGGCGCCACTTAAAGTGCCTGTATATTTCCTTATAAAATCTGGCACAATCAAACAGAATACCTCAAAGTTAACGATGTAGCATTTACTGACAAATTCAAAGGTTCTCATAATTTGTTCGACGTAAAGGCAATGAGCCATTTGAGTGAAAGAACGCTGCAAGCCTACATTATTGCAGAGCCCGCTGAGCACGCAGCCCTTGACTACTTTGATAAGTAGGGCGGCCTCAAGAATCCGCCCGAATAAACCTTTGTTAATCATTCGTTTAACATATAAAGCCATTTTCCACTCTCTATGGTCTTCAACCAGGCCACACTATTAGAGAAAATGAAATGGATTTAAATAATTCAACTACGAAAAAATTCAGTAATATTTTTCTGAGGATTTCGTATTTTATACGGAATCTTCCAAGTTTAGGTATATTTTATACCTTAGGCTGCTATTTACTCATAAACTACTAATAATTCTCAAGCAAACTTAGCCGTTATAGTTTTTCTTGAAAGTTTGATATACTTACTACCATTCTGAATTTTTTCAAATTTTTCCTCCCACCGGTTTAGATTTTAGAGGGGGGGGCACTCGATTTTAATGAAAATTTGCACTTTAAAGTTGAATATTCCGCAAACAAATCACTGTATCGAAAAATCGAAATCGAAAAGCTCGGAGAATTAAATGTCAGGAATAGCATAATAATATAGACTACTTTTTATTGTGATATTAACACGGAAAAGTAAACAATGTATAATTCCAAAATCTCAACCGTTTTACATAGAGATGTTCTACTAGCAACACAAATAAAAACCATGAGAAGTAACAATCCATTGCTAATACAATTTGATATAATTTCATGGGAATGTTAGCAGTTTAATTTAATTTTTTTTATTCAACTACCAGACTCAATGAAAAGGGACATTGGTCTATGTAATTTCATTAAAACGTTTGGTATTAAATCAGGCAATATTTAGGAGTTCTTGTTGAACTGTCCGATAATTTAGTGTTTTTACGCATGCATGTTAAAATATCGAACGACGTGACAGTTGAGACACGTTCTGACTCATAACTATATGTTTGAAGGTAGTCATTACGAATTTAATGGGAACCTCTCCGTCAATTGAGGTAGAAAACACGGAAATTATAAGCAGCGAGTGCTGCCCCTAGCCCGTGAAAAATAAAGTTGTACCTATACTTATCGTTTTAATATGATGAATGGGAAAGTTTGTGACTGTGTGAGTGTGTGTACTTAAGTATACATTTTCACGCTTTAGTCTTTTTAAGAATTGAATAGATTTAGGTGCAGTTTGGAAATAGTAGATTATTGTCGTGGCCTGGAAGTAGGCAATTGCTGGCTGAGTATGAGTATTAAACGGACGAGCTTGCGAGTCCATTTAACTAATACGAAGCCAGAAATAGCTATTCCAGCCGAGACTAATATAAAGCTTTTCTCAAAAATGGTCGCGAGTTGATGATTTGGTTGAGTTGACGGCTGCTGTTTTAGAGATTGAAATCTTTAGATTTTAAATTTAAATTTCTTATAATATACCTTCAGAAAAATTCCAGAGATTTCCGAGAAGTTTTCCAACTTTTTGAAAACTTTCCGCAACTTGCACATTCGTACGTCGAAGTAATTTTAGCAATAAATATAGTAAAATTGAAAATACAAACTGAAATATAGATGCACAGAAAAACCAGAAAAATAAGACCAGCACTGGGAATCGAACCCAGGTCCTCGGTATTCCGGACCGCGTGCTATACCGCTACACCACTGCTGGTCAACGGTACAGACACGAATTTCCCCTATGCACCACATATCTCAGCTTGTTTGTTTCTTATTTAGCCACTTAACAGTGACGCTAGCGACATCTATACCGTAGCCCTCATCGATAAACTTTCGGCATTCCATTGGAACTAACCGCTCACCCGGACAAGAGATATCGTTATTAAACAATCAAATTAAGATTGTTTTTTTGGAATATTTTTGTATTTTTTATTTCAATTCCAAATTTTTACTTTTACGGTCATCCCATAAATAATTAAATAAATAAATATAGTAGTCCTGATTGAGTTTCGAAGTATTATTATTTATGAGAATATGAGAATCGCGAAAGCTAAAAATAAAACATGAGCTATTTTTCACATGACCTAAAATCTGTGGCTCCAGTGAAAAGGGGTACAAGTCTGAATTTGGCCAAATTGAGTTATATAGACCAAAAAACAAAAAAAAAATAACGCATCGATTGGTGTAAACGGATCTAAGATATCTTTTAAAACAACGGAGTTTTCTGGTGGTCAAGGGTAGAACTGCCTTAAAAAGTTAGCAACAGAGGGTACTTGTCGAGTTGTAATTCTATTAACTAAAGTTTTGTTTGTGATTTATGATCTAAATTTAGTTGTACGTGCTGTTTTTTCATATGGCGGGTGTAAAAAAATCTAAGCACACTTGAACCCCTAAAACAAGAACAGATTTCTTTAGTTTACATTGATACAAGTTAAGTTCAATCTCTTTACACAAAAAAATAAAAATAAAATATAAGATTAAGTCGAGCTGCGCCCGTTTTCACAAATCGAATATAAAAAAGTTTACGTGGAAAAGGATATAAGTCTTTGCGCGGAGGAATGAGCGGGTGAGTGGGGAGCCACGGCGCTCACGGATGAGCCACAATCGTGTGCGCTGACTTGTGCAGGGAGAACGCGCTTGCGAGCTGCGCAGTTGACGGTTACGCGATTAAGTTATATCCTTTTACACCATTTTATTATTAAACTAATATGGCACATTGCATTAATTTTAAGGGTATTATTTAAGATGTATTCCTTGACACCAATCATTTAATAAGAATGATTAAGAAAATCAAGATATCCATAGGACTAAAACTATTATTTAATTTAAATATCTAAAACTAAAACTGTAATTAAAAAAGAGAGGTGGGCTTCTTGGCATGGTGCCCATCACGCAGGCAGCATTCCCGCGTTGAACTCCGATTGCGATTCTTTGCGCGAGAAAGCTGCCGGCGCGAGGGTTGCCTGTTGCCTCCCTTAACCTATTGCTGAGCTCCCTGTGTAGCTCCAGCGCACCCTTACCCCAAGGACCTAGAGTCTCGACGCCGAAAGCAAAGAAATGATATTGGGCGCCGAGACAGCTATATTTTGTGACCTTGAGGCGTTCCCGGGCGTCTACCGCCGCCCCCGCACGATTGGTAGTTGCTGTTAGGTAGGACGCCGCCAGGGTGTCTGTACAGGTAGCGTCCCACACCAGCGCACGGCCAGTCTTCCAGGGTATCAACGACATTCCGTCAGGGCGCTTGCCATCGCTCCGTACAATCTGGGCTACAGAGCGGAGGGAACGTTGGCACTAAAGAAACCCTTCTGAGAATGTCGTTGAGAGTGGCGTGGCGGGACAGTCGGTCGGCACCTGAGGAACAGGACAGGCCATGTTGGCCGAGACGGTCCACTGGAGCCCCACAAGAAACACAGTTGTTACTTTCGCAGATCCCAACTCCCAGCCGTAGACCAGCAGCTATGCGTAGTGTCTGGGTCGATAAAAGTTCTAGTGTTGGGAGAGGGGTATGCATGGAGCCAGTAACCAGATTCTGGCTTGGACACAGCTAACAGTCTGTCCCGGTCCCTGCCTGTTATAGGTTCTATTAATGCCTATAAGGTGGTGACGGAGGCTATTGTACTCCAGGCCCTTCGCCTATGTGGTTTGGACGGGAGATTTGGACTCGGTCCAGCTAGCGAGTCATCCGTGGCCTCGTTCAAGCATGCAATCTCGTAGTTAATGCCTGCTGGAGCTTTGAGTTCTACCTGCGAGATCTAGCGTGCTGTGGATCGAAGATAGGAATGCCGGCAAAGCTACACTTGAAATTTTGCGAGTTCCTAAGCCGCCGTTCCTTATCGGTAAAGTGGCTTGGATCCATGCCTGCTCGCTGAGATAAATGCTCAAAATGTTTTAAATTTGGGTTTTCATGAGACTATCAATTAGGTATCATCAAATGGGGGAATTTTCGAATGAGGCAACAGCGAAGCAGGTAAGTAAAAGGGCCACTTCAACAAAAAAATATAACGAGGACAAACAAAAGTTTAATATCTCTGAGACTGCAATTTTCAGTTTTAAAAAGGCAGAATTTCCTAATTTTGACTACAATACAAGACGTATGATGACGATCAATGGCACACGGTATGTCTTCTATGAAGACGCGGAAAATCCCCTCTACCTAGTGTGTTTGACATACTTAGATACTAATGATGAGAAATTTTAAGTTTGTTTTAAACGGGCATTTTTTATGTTTGCATGTGAGATTTTTGAAAAATTTATAGCGTTTTTGAATAGATATTTAAATAATTTCATGTGTGTTTTATTCACTCAACTTGGATACAAGTAGCATTTTGAATTTTTCATTATTATTTAAGTCTACTTATAACTAAAAACACAATAAAAAAAAACGTGCAAAAGGCTACATGTCTGTTATGTCTGTAATTAAGTCCAAAGAACTGCATAAATTGAAAAATGCAATCATTTTCTACACCATTAGTTCGTAAGCTAGTCTTCTGTGGATAATATTATACATGTACTACAAAAAACATTCCGGATGCGTACCCTTTTTCACTTCGTATAAAATTACGAAAACTTGGTGAATAGCGATATATATAGCCACTTGAACCTTTTTACACTTATTTTTATACTTCTATTTTGGATACAAGTAGTTAATTTATAAACTAATAGATCAAGAGCAAAAATAACATTCCCATAAGAAAGAGCGCAATTAATTTAGTGCTTTAACATACCACATTTATTAGTATATGTAAATATACAAGTGTAATGAACGTAAGTTTGAATCATCTCGGGCGTAACTGTTTTTTGCGTCTCCTGTAAACTTGGGTTTTTCGACATGTACCCCTTTTCACTGGAGCCACAGAAATATTTCGTACATTTGCGGAGCCCTTGGGTTTTGCGGGGCACACTTTGAGAATAACTGAGCTAATCTAAATATAAAATAGCACTGGATAGAGGCGAACCGGTTCACTGGCACCCCATCGATTACTTTTCAATTCGAGTTGTGGCGCGTCGATAATTTCCCCATTGACATTAGCATCCCTAGGGACGAAAACTTGGGCTCCCGTAAACAAGGTTAAAAATATTTACAAAACTTTGTACGCGGAAATAAAGATGTTGGGAACTGTGGCACTGGGAAATTCGGAACCCTGCCAGCCCTGCGAACGGGCGATTCGTGGCATTGCATCATGAAATTCGAATGCTATTACCTGTTTGATAAATATTGATTTCCTAAAAGGCTTCCTTAATTAATGATTTCTTTATTTGGCAATCACTTCGGAGTTTCGTTGGAAGTGTATTTTTACCCGGATAGCGACCGCGGTTTTGTCCCCGTTTTTGGACTTACTATCCTGAGGGAATTATTATGGAAAATCTATACTTATTCCTTGTTTATGTCAGAACCGAATTTTTGCAAACTTTTGGCTTTCCGGGTCTATGTGATTGGATTAGGCGTTAGTGGGTCAGTTGGCCAAGAAAATAATATTTTAATTAATGTTGTTTTAAAAGAAGAAAGATTAGTGAGAGTTCAATTCTTGTTCTTTTTTTACAATTCTATCCAAAGTAAAATAAAAATGCGAAAGGAACTCTATCTGTTCGTTTGTTATCTTTTCACGTTGAAGGACATAAATAACCTCACTTTATTAACCTTTTTTTCAAAATTATGTGTGAATTAAACTCAGACTTAAATTTTTTTTTTTACACTAATTCAATTAAATTCAAATCATTAATTCAGTAAATAGGACGCAATGGGCATTTTTTCACGTCATTTTTTAAACAACCAGCGTTTTCGGAAAGACCATCATTGCCAAGAAGAATGCGCTGCAGGAAACTTGGCAGAAAGTCATTTTTTCAAAATAAAATATTAACAACTCTTTTAGTAGGTACGCTTAATTTTTTATTAATGTTATTTCATTCTTGATTATCTTTTAAACTGTAAGAGCTCGACCACTTAAATACTAGTGACTTAAAGAAATCTATTTAATTTGATCTGTTTTACCTACATTATTTCAAAATGCATGAAAATTCAAAATATAAACTTTATTTACAAATGTATTTAATATATATTTGATATGTGCACAACAAACCGTTTTATTTGATATGTCAGCATTATTTTTCTAATTTATTTTCATATTTATTTTGAATAAAAAAAGGTTTATTCTTTTTTGCTTTAGGTACAGTTCTTTGGCGGTTTAATTTTTTTGTTAATCACAACAAAAGCATGTTGTGTTGTTTTGTTTTAACTCCTGCATTAACTTAATATCACTAAATTTTATACAAATAATAATAAAAAATAGTATTACAATGTCAAATTAAATTAAATCAAATCAAATTCAATACACTTAAATAAAAATTAATAAAATTAAACAAAACCAAGCTAAATTAATCAATTTCAACTAAATTGTGCACCAAGCGATAATTTAAGGGGTCATTATTCATAGAGTAGGTACTTATCATTAAAAAAATAATTAAGACCATAATAACATTTATGTACTAAAAAACTCTTCAATAGTTCATTAAATTACTTTTCACTTGTAATCCTCTTAATATCATCATTAATTTTATTATATATTTTCACTGCCATCCCGTTTGGACTTTCTTTGTGTAGTTTAAGTTTGGATTTGGTGGGTGGTGGTGCTAGGTTATATTTAAATCTAGTTTCAAACCGCCGAGGCTGGTCTGATAGTTAAGTAAAGAACTGCGGGTATTTTCTTACGAACTTACACATTTCTAATATATATTGAGATGTCAAATTTTGTGATCGATGAAGTAGGGCCTGCAGCTATATCTATTTCCAAAATTAACTAATATTCATTTAATTCATTCATTTATTTCGTCAGCATAGGTATAATTAGGTGACAAACATTACAAGAGAGCAAATTATGATGTGTATATCGGCGTACGAAATCATTTGGAGAGAACTGGCATTAGATCACATAAGATAGGATATGTTAATTAAATAAATAAATAAAATACCTATCACGGGACAATTCACACCAATTGACCTAGTCCCAAAGTAAGCTTAGCAAAGCTTGTGTTATGGGGACAAAGCAACGGATAAATATAATTATATAGATATAGATACATACTTAAATACATATTAAACCCAAGACCCGAGAACAAACATTCGTATTTTGCAAACAAATATCTGCCCCGACACGGGAATCGAACCCGGGACCTCAAGCTTCGTAGTCAGGTTCTCTAACCACTAGGCCATCTGGTCGTCAAATGTTATTAAAATGATCAAATTAATAACAGCGCTTGACTTCAAACTTATCAGAAAATAGCAAACACAGAAATAAATTTTAAAACATTTTCACTTCTTTACTTATCTTTTACCCAATAAGAGTGTTAATACATTTTTTTTCACACAGCCTCGCTTATGGGAATCGCTTCACGAAGAACTTCTTCCCTGAAAAATTTTTAGTATCTTTCAACTGACGCAAACATGGCAATGTACTCGGAAAGACTCAAGGAAAATGAAGAATAATTAGTAATTACATATGTACCTATGTCTTCTAAAAAGAACCTTAGATCCCAGATTTGGGAAAAGAAAAATTTTAATTGCGTCGAAGTGTGAAAAAAAAAAGTTTTAACATAAACATAACTTGAGTCGTACAAAACTAAGGCGTAGGTAGTAGCAAAAGTTACGCGAAGTCTTACAAAATATTATTTAGGTTCCTAATTAGTAAACGTTTGACTAAACGTCAAGTAGGCTAACTAGTTCAGCTATCCTTATTTTTAGTGTGGACTGATCGAAGGGAAATAAATACTTAACTGACATTCATGCTCTTTACGCAACAGTAATGACAATGACGAAATATTACTAGACGGAAGAATTTTAGGTCATAAAAGAATTCTAGAAAGAAAGAAAGAAAGAAATATTTTATTCGGACCTCGCACATTACATAAAAAGCATAATTGAAATACATAAATAATAATAATAAAACAACAATAATATACACACGATACTAACTAACTAATAACAACACGATATAAGGGTTATCGCATGTATAGTATATATAAACCCTTTATAACAGACGCGAACGTATCTCTATAAGGTATCTCTACCAAAGCGTATTTATTTTAACAAATTTTACTGCGTAAAAGTAAAAAGCAAGGTACTGTAAAGATACAATGTTCAATGGGTTTCGTACCATTATCAAACAACATTAGACATTACCAAAAAAAACACGTTTGTTCTGTGGGAGCCCCCCTTAAATATTTATTTTATTCTGTTTATTTTGTTCTATTTGTTGTTCTTACAGCGGCAACAGAAATACAATATTTGTGAAAATTTCAAGTGTCTAGCTATCACGGTTCATGAGATACAGCTCGGTGGCAGACGGACGGATGGACGGGCAGCGGATTCTTAGTAATAGGGTCCCGTTTTTACCCTTTGGGTACGGAACCCTAAAAACAAACAAAATAAATATATCTTACACTCAGTTACCTAATACGACTTTTTTTTGGTTTTAGAGATTTTTCTAAGTTCACGGTATTCGCCAGTAAATATTTAATATTTTCTGTAGCTCAACTTCTGCAATATGCCATTCTTGAGTAATCAATTCTAGCTAACTCTTCTTTGCTGACTAAACCAGGCAAACAAATGGCTTTTTAGCCCTAAATGGCGGGTGATTAAATTAAAATTGCTTAATATTGGAATGAAATTATTTGGTATCAATAAATTTTAACGAATGTCACGTTCCCCTTAACGATTATGACACGATACTCATCGATCTGATACGCTAAAATGATACAAATTTCAATCCAAATATCAAAATCAAATCCAAAAATCAAAATTCCACCCATGCACCGTGTACAACCGTGGGGACTAGAACTCACTTGTTTAGTGCACCCGCACCGAATAAACGCGTCGCGCTTCTAGCTCCGCATGACTTGGCTATTCCACTTACTATCTAAATGAATATCTTCCAAGAGCAAAGTCACCTAATCAATATCTGCCAAAAATATCTGACGCATCCCCCGGCCCTAGAAATAGAGTCGTATCAGATATTTACGCACGCTTCGTGCCAGATATTGGTGCTAGTTACTGTACGCACATGAGCTTACACAGTGGAACATTTCTATAACGCTCATTAAAACTGGCCAAGTACCCTTCAACATCCCCTGATCCTGGTAATAATTTTCTTCCACAGCACTCCTTATATTGTTAACGGGAGAATAATGTTATAATTTACGCACCGCGCAAAACGGCCGGAGGCAATCTGTCCGTCCTCCGACAAAGGCGGGATGATTTATGCACATCGCCACAGCTCGCTAATTATCGTTAATTCGTTAAACAGCCTCTCATATATTAAACTCGGCTTTATGTGCTCTAAACTGTCAACTGTAAAAGTTCTCTACTAATTCAAGGCCGGATTGCTGCGGTAATGGATATAGTTAGGATTTTATCAACGTTCCACTTAATGGATCGCTGTTCAGCTTTCCTAATTAAAAACACATGCAATGTTTGTCAATTATATTTTGTTACTAGCTGTTGCCCGCGACTCCGTCCGCGGAGGAGTATGAAAAATTGTAAACATCCTTTTCGCAGACCCACCGAATACACACAAAAAATATCATAAAATCGGTCAAGCCGTTTCGGAGGAGTTTGGTCACAAACATTGCGACACGATAATTTTATGTATTAATAAAATAATATTTTTTTCAAATCTCAAGGCTTCATATTACCAAAACAACAATATTGTAAATTACATAATGACAATCAAAATCAAAATAAAGCATTAGATAGGACTTTGTAAATTATGTTTTTTTTTTTATTCGACTAGATGGCAAACGAGCAGGTGGGTCTCCTGATGGTAAGAGATCACCACCGCCCATAAACATCTGCAACACCAGGGGTATTGCAGATGCGCTGCCAACCTAGAGGCCTAAGATGGGATACCTCAAGTGCCAGTAATTTCACCGGCTGTCTTACTCTCCACGCCGAAACACAACAGTGCAAGCACTGCTGCTTCACGGCAGGATTAGCGAGTAAGATGGTGGTAGCAATCCGGGCGGACCTTGCACAAGGTCCTACCACCTGCAAATATTGTACTTACTCGTAAAACTACCGTGAGACTCACTCATATCAAATTATACTTATTGACCCGGAAACATGTCGAGCAAAATTTGATATAAGACGTGAGTTATCCGGGTCAATATAATTTAATATGACTTTGGTTTTTTTTTTCAACCCACGAAATTACGAAATGATTCGAAATAATTTTACAATTATTAATTTCTGTAACACATTACGTGTTAAATAATTGAAAATCTGAAAGAAGTTCGTT
The DNA here is from genome assembly GCF_025370935.1 of Choristoneura fumiferana. NCBI lineage: Eukaryota > Metazoa > Arthropoda > Insecta > Lepidoptera > Tortricidae > Choristoneura > Choristoneura fumiferana. The sequence goes on along the minus strand of NC_133474.1, from coordinate 23,499,850 downwards.
TAGAATCGAGAGTAGAATATTATTACTATGCTTTGCAGCTCGTGTGCTTATGTTTAAGTCTCTTTTTTACTGTACCCAGTTTAAAAGTTATGAATACAGAATACGCCAATGTTTTAATGAGGTTGCATACTATTTAGATAATTTAATACTGGCCATTTTTTTCAATTTTAACTTGATACATTGGGTGACACTATTTATCGGCCGTACAATACCGACGTGGAAATACCGACCTGATATTGATATGAAACCGCGAATGTGTGCGTATGAAGTCTACTTAAAACTTTCCTCATTTGCACACATTGTAACCCAAAAACTCAACAGAATAGCTGATTTTAGCTTTTTCAACTGAAAACTCCGATGAGAAAGCTTTTTACAGTTATAAAAAAATATATATTATTTTGTTTCTAGCCTATACCTAGTTGACCTTAGTGTCTCATCATCAACACCATGTCAGCCGAAAGACGTCCACTGCTGGACATAGGCCTCCCCCAAGGCTCTCCACTCAGAGCGATCTTGCGCTTTTCCGCATCCACCACGATCCCGCGATTTTAACCAGGTCGTCGCTCCATCTTGTTGGAGGCCTACCGACAGCTCGTCTGCCGATCCGCGGACGCCATTCGAGAACATTCTAACCCCATCGGCCATCAGTCCTGCAAGCAATGGCCCCGCCTACTGCCACTTCAGTTTCGCAATTCTTCGAGCTAAATATGTCGGTTCGGTAACCTTAGTTCTACTGCGGATATCATACCTTAGTGTCTAATAGAATCTAATATTTGCCAGTGAGACAGAAAGCCGCGAATCTTTATTAGAAAGCTATTCTAGTGTTTATCTTTACTTGCTTGCGTTTGAATTTATGTAACTATGTTCATAGAAGCGACTACTCGAAACATTGATAGTTTCCTTTTCACCATCAACCTATAGCTGACACATAAGACACTAGGTATAATCGACCAAGAAATTGGTTTACCACCCAAAGGTTTAATGCCATTTGTAGCGTTTAGAATGTCAAAGCCTATTTTCACTCACAAGTCAATATGACATATTAGCCTTATTGTTTTATTTCTGAATTAGGAACTGGCATTAAAATTGGTAAATCACTTTCTTCGTCGATTATACTTTATCTATTGTCGGAATAGGCCTCTCAGATTGAGAGGCTTGGTGTGTTGTCTCCACGCAGTTCCGTGCGGATGGGAACTTCACTCCCGCCATTGAATTATTTTGCAGGTTCATACAGGTTTCTTCATAAATAATTTTCTCCACCTAAAAGCTCTTGTTAAATTTCAAAAATAATTTGGCATATAAATTGCGAAAACCTTGCAGGTGCCAATCTGGGTTCAAATCCACGACCTTTTGCTTGAGTGGTTATAGGTATGGCATCCCACTAGGCTACCGTGGCCTTTTTTCTGAATAATCTAAACTATAACTTTTAACTTATCCATTATTCAATATAACCTCAAACACGAATCTCCAATTAAATTAATTCCAAATATTATTCAGTTCTAAAGCAATTTTATCATATCAAACTATGTGGTTGGTCCCTTCCACACTCACGCGCAATACGATGTTAAATTGCGGCTCAAAACGCAGCACAGCTAACGGCAAACTAAACTGTCATAGCTTTCGCATTCGTGTCCCTATCAAAGTATTTCTTAAATATATTTTAAATTTTAAGAATGTTGAAATAATAATGCTGCTCCAAATTTAGGTCTTAAATATCTTAAAAAAAAATTAAGACTGGAGATTGCAAATGTCTCTCTCTCAAATTGATTCTTTACTCACGGATCGCAGAAGGTTCGTACGCGAGTGTGGAGACGCCATAACAATAATGTTGCGGATGTATCATGCATTATTTATGTTACCCATATTACCGGAGTGCAGTTGCTGGTGTTTGGTTATTTAGATTAATAAGCGTGGTGTTCGGTGTTATAATTAGTGAGTTTGTCGAGTCTGTGCGTGTTATCAGTGCTAGTTAACGCGCTTCATTAAATTCTGCATTAATATTATAGATAATGGTTGATCTAATTACCTGGTTAAAATATTTAGGAATTTGTTCTCTTCGATCAACAATACGTAGTATCGTTCATCGAAGTTTGTTCTATTTAGTTTCTGTCGATAATGTCATCGATATAAAAGGCTGACGCAATGTTGGACTTAGCCACTAGTTGGACCTACGGCTTTCGATCAGAGCGTTATTGGTTCGAGCTGCAAAGATGTTAATAAACTGCTTTTAGGCTGCATTTTTCCAATATGGTGGCGCGAGTGGCAGTGATATGACTAAAATAGAGTTTGAAAAAAGCAAATCTAAATCTATAAAATTGTCATGCTAATTCCCAATAGATGACAACCTGATGTCACCTCTAGTGCTGACATAAAATTAAAGATACTTATTGCGGGGATTAGGACTCGGATGTTTATTTAACAAGCCGATTTAGAATTTCCGATCCCAGTTATATCGACCGGTGAACTGACGCCCGTGCCTCCGTTATTTAGATCACTCTTGGATACAGTTTCATGCTGAATCTATCAATCTGCATGCCGATCGCGGCTTCATTCTGTATTCCTTGTTGGAGGTATCATAGCGGCACTGTAAGGTTTGAAATCGGTACCAAAAATACCGGTAAGTACTAAATAAATAAAGTGAAAACGTTTATTCTGGAAATAGGTCTCTTGCAAGTTTATACTGCCAGTGATTTCGGAGAGACCATCATTGACAAGAATAAAGTGGCGCATAAAACTTAGCTGAAAGTCATTAGAGTCGCTAAAGGGTCCCGATATTTTCCAATTCGTTTCTACGGAACCGTTTCAAATTGAAAGCACTGGTATATACCGCTTTAGTACCAGTATTTTGATATCGATTTCAATTTCTAGCTGTCTCCAACGTCTTCTTACGTGGACGATCACGGATCAGTCCTCTTGCTCTGGCATGTTTAATTACGTGGTACCTGTACTTTAATCGATACGATGTAGATTCTGAAGTAGTATAATATCGGTAACTGTTCTTGTTTTAACTTTCGTGAAAACAACCGCGTGTCAAATACGTATGTATGAATAAGAATGTTTGATTAGAATATTTTTGCATGACTTTTTACGTTTAGATATTTGAATCTTATTACATAACTTTTTCACCGGATGATGATGATAATTTTCTGTAACAAGATTTAATGCAAATAGAATATTATCTATTTCTACGATGTTTTATTGTCAATGTCAACTAATGATCGTGGCCGTTACAATGTCAAGTTATAAAACGTCGAATATTTTTATAATGTATATATGTGTTATATATTTAGTATATAGTTAGGTATTTGAGGTTATATATGCATTTATATTTATTCAAATGTTTTGCTCTATTTGTCGATCCTTGTTTTTTGGATTGCTCCTCTACCACTCAAAGGTTGACTGGCAGAGATCCCTGCAGGGATAAGTCCGCCCTTTGTACTTAACACAACTTTTATTTATGTAACCTTTTTGTTTTTCTTTTTGTACAATAAAGAGTATAAACAAACAAACTTCATAGTTTCCACGGGATGTAATAAAACAAATTCTTGGCAGTTACTATATCGCTACCAAGCTCGATACCGATACTTAGTATCAAAGTCAAAATTACAGGTATTGGAAAATACCGGTATT
>NC_133474.1:23477505-23494583 GCF_025370935.1 Choristoneura fumiferana | reverse complement strand
AAAAAGGGAGTCAGTAGATAGTTTTTCTGGCCTGTTTTAAGCAGTGTCAAAGCGTTGAGGACTCCAGAAGGAGAACTACGTGCCTATCTCGGTAGTGGCGCGCGAACGCGACGGTCCCAGGTCATCGACCTCTTCTAGGAATCGCGCGGTCCGGGGGCACGTGGCGGATGACGCATCTACTGCACGAACTTTGACTTCGCCCACCAAACTCAAGCAGAGAAACGTCGTAAGTTTTGCGTTTACTGCAAACACAGTGATCACAACAAAACACTTGTGAAAAGTTAAAATTAGTTAACTCGAAAGTGAATAGTGACTCTAATGTTAAATTTGAAGAAAATGGGGCAAAAGTGAACTGTTATGGTTGCGGCGCCCGAATGTTATTCGCTCTAAATGCACGAACTGTAGTCCGGGCAGTCGTTTTACTCCGTCGACATAATCGTGTCACGCCGCTGTTGCCCCGGCCGCCCCGGCCGCCGCCGCCGCCGCCGCCACTGCCCGCCGCCGCCGCCGCCGCCCCGGCCGCCGCCGCGCCGCCGCCGCCGCCACCGCCCCGGCCGCCGCCGCCGCCGCCGCCCGCCCCGCCGCCGCCGCCGCCCCGGCCGCCGCCGCCACTGCCCCGCCCCGCGCCGCCGCCGCCCGCCGCGCCCCGGCCGCCGCCGCCACTGCCCGGCGCCGCCGCCGCCGCCGCCCCGGCGCCGCCGCCGCCGCCCGGCCGCCGCCGCCGCCACTGCCGCCACCCACTGCCGGCCGCCGCGCCCCCGCCCGGCCGCGCCGCCACTGCCCCGCCGCCGCCGCCGCCCCGGCCGCCCCTCCCGGCCGCCGCCGCCGCCGCCGCCGCCCTGGCCCCGCCGCGCCGCCGCCCCGGCCGCCGCCGCCGCCGCCCCGGCCGCCGGCCGCCACTGCCCCGGCCGCCGCCGCGCCGCCGCCCCCGCCCTGGCCGCCGCCGCCACTGCCCCTCGGCCGCTGGCCGCCGCCCCGCCGCCCCGCCGCCGCCCTGCCGCCACCCCGGCTGCCGCCCCGGCCCGCCCGCCGCCGCCCCTGGCCGCCGCCGCCGCCGCCAGCGTCGCCAGCCGCCGCCGCCGCCGGCCGCCGCCCGCCGCCGCCGCTGCCGCCTCCGCCCCGGCCGCCGCCCCGCCGACGCCGCCGCCGCCGCTGCGCCCCCGCCCTGGCCGCCGCCCCGGCCGCCGCCGCCGCCGCGCTCCGCCCCCGCCCTGGCCGCCGCCCCGGCCGCCGCCGCCGCCGCCCGCCCGGCCGCGCCGCCACTGCCTCGGCTGCCGCCGCCGCCCCGGCCGCCGCCGCCGCCGCCCTGGCCGCCACCGGCCGCCGCCCCGGCCGCCGCCGCCGCCGCCCTGGCCGCCACCGCGCCGCGCCCCAGCCGCCGCCGCCGCCCCTGGCCGCCGCCGCCGCCCCGCTACCGCCGCCGCCGCCGCCCCAGCTGGTGCCCCGGCAACCGCCGCCGCCGGCCCGCGGAGGGCAAGGCGGGCGGTCTCGACTCGTCGCAGCCGACATCGCATCACCAGTACGCGTCGGCGGCAGCCACCGCCGACCTGCGCGCGCACATATGTGGGGGCTCCGCGCGCCGTGTTAATGTTAACAGTCCCACGCGCCATCTCGGAACGCCCCCTGCGCGCCCTTCATGCCGCCCTATTTTGAAAATTTCTGTTCTTGGCGCAAATGGTTCCGCGCTCGTAGATTCAGCGGCTAAAACTTGCATTGCCGGTCACACGTTATATTCTCTCCTCGAGCAGAAAGGACACCCGTTAGTGTCGTCAACGCAGATTGTTAGGTTGGCAGACGGTGTAAGTAAGGAAATGCTTGTACTCACCACGGAAGTGGAGGTGACACTCAAACATAAAACAAAGAAAGTCAGTTTTGTGATTTTTCCTGACTCACATGATAATGAGTCTCTTTTAGGTATAGACTTTTTGAGGGATTTCAATCTTAACTTCGAGTTTGGTAAAAACACCTGGTACTTTGGTGAAAATAGTAACCACAAGTACGAGTTAGATTTTGAAAACGTGTCATCTCTCACTTCTTGTGTAGCAGCTTTAGATGCCCTTAGGGAGGATGAAGCCACGTTACTTAGCGAACAGCGACGTGAGGTGCTTGCGCGGCTCCTCACTGAGAATCGGGACTTGTTTGAACCAGGGGAGGACCGACCCCTTTTGCCGAGCATAGGATCGACACGGGCGATCATCCGCCCATTGCTGTTCCGCCTTATCGCGTCACTCCTGCCAAGAAGGAGCTTATGCGGGCGGAAATCGAGAAAATGCTAGCGGATGATATAATAGAAGAGTGCGAGTCTCCGTGGGGTGCTCCCGCTCTCTTGGTGCCCAAAGCCAATGGTAAGGTTCGTTTTTGTGTGGATTATCGCAGGCTCAATTCTGTCACAAAAACAAATGTTTACCCTATGCCCTTGATCGACGAGCTCGTTCAGTCAACTAAGCGGAACTGCTTCATGAGCACACTCGACATGCGGAGTGGGTTTTGGCAGGTGTCCGTTAGGCCGGAAGATCGAGACAAGACAGCGTTCGTCTCTCCATTTGGTACGTACCGATTTAAGCGCATGCCGTTTGGGCTTAAAAATGCCCCGTCCACGTTCCAGCGGCTTATCGACAGGCTCCGCTCGGGTACTACCCTTCAGAACGTGACCTTGCTTGCATATCAAGATGACTTGCTGGTAATATCTAAAGGGTTCGAGCAGCACATTGCTGATCTACGGGTGGTGTTTGAAAGGCTGCGTAAGTTTGGTTTGCGCGCTAATCGCGAGAAGTGTGTCTTCGCACGTGATAAGGTAAAGTATTTAGGTCACGTGATCTCTCAGGACGGTATCTCACCAGACGATGACAAAGTCCGTGCTGTTCTGGACATGAAGACACCGTCTACGTTGCGCCACTTGAGGACTTTCTTGCAAACCTGTTCGTGGTTTCGAAAGTTTATTCCCAGTTTCTCTGCTGTAGCTGAGCCGTTGACCCGTCTGTTAAAGAAAAATCAGGTGTGGATGTGGGGTCTGGAGCAGAAGGAAGCGTTCGGGGAACTGAAAAGGAGGTTGACTTCCGCTCCAATCCTTATCCAAGCAGATTACCATAAACCGTTTATCCTGAGGACTGACGCCAGCAACTACGCGCTTGGTGCCGTCTTGCTGCAGGGTGAAGGTACAGATGAACGTCCCATTGAGTATGCCAGCCGCTTGCTCACGCAGGCCGAGAGAAACTATAGCACGACCGAGCGTGAGGCTCTTGCGGTCGTCTGGGCTGTGGATCGTTTCAGAGGCTACATAGACGGGCACTCAATTGTTATAGGGAGCGATCATCAGCCGTTGAGGTGGCTTCTTACGTTGAAGTCGCCGACGGGAAGGTTAGTTCGTTGGGCTTTAAAGTTGCAAGCCTTCAACATCCAGTTTCAGTATACTCCGGGTAAAGCGAATGTAGTCGCCGACACGCTTAGCCGTCCTGCCTGTGAAGAGGTAAATAAAGATCAGTGTGGTGTATGCTCAGTCGTTGTAGACTTACCTGCTCGCAGTCCCGCTGATCTCCGACGCGCTCAGCTCGATGACCCGGACCTGGAAAAGATAATATGTGAGTTAGAAAGTATGTCAGATGCTGCGGCCGTTGGTGCGAAGCGTTGGTCTGAAAGAGGATACTTCATGCAGCAAGGTGTCTTGTACAGGTACAATCCCGATGTCGATAGCGAAGAACCGCAGCTGGTGGTTCCGCTTACTCTTCATCTCGATATCTTGAAGGAGTGCCACGATTCTCCACTATCGGGGCACCAAGGGGTTGAAAGGACTTTTTACAAGATCTCGCAACGCTTCTTCTTTCCAGGCATGCGCCGTATAATTGCTGAATACGTTAAGACGTGCGTGCTCTGCCAGCGATACAAGGCATCTAATGAGAAGCCTTCTGGTCTTCTCCAGACTCCTGTTTTAAGTCAGCGCAACGAGGTACTGGCGATTGACTTGTTTGGTCCGTTGCCAGTAGGTGAGAACGGAGAGCGTTGGATCCTGCTAGTGGAAGACACAGCTACGCGCTGGGTGGAGCTCTTCGCTTTACGCGAAGCTACTTCTGAAGCATGTGCCCGTACGCTCTTAGAAGAATATTTCTTAAGGTACGGTTTCCCACGCAGAGTTGTATCTGACAACGGCGTTCAATTTGTCGGAGCGGTTATGCAGCAGTGTCTCTTTGTTCTTGGAGTTGAGCAGAATCTCTTGCCGCTGTATCACCCTGAAGCCAACCCGGCAGAGCGCAAGAACAGGGATCTCAAGGTTCAGCTTGCTCAGTTGGTTGATGTGAGGCACAACACATGGCCGCTACACTTGCCTTCAGTTAGGTTCTCTATGAACTCTGCTCGTTGTCAGACAACTGGTGTAACCCCTGCGTACCTGACCTTCGCACGAGAGCTCCGCTCTCCGTTACAGGTTAGTCACGACATCCGTGCGGTGCTGCGGAAAGAAAACTTTGTACCTCAAGCAACGCCCTACTTAAGGTCCTTCCTAGATTCTTTAATATCAATCAGAGATCGAGTAGAGGAACAGCAAGATCGGCGAAAGGAGTACGCCGACCGATCTCGCAAGCCTGGAGAAAGTTTCAGCGTCGGTGACCAAGTCTTCGTCACGTCACGGGTTCTCAGTAACGCAGGTAAAGGAGTTACCGCAAAATTTGTTCCCAAAAGGGATGGACCCTATGTTGTAAGTAAAATAACAAGCCCTACAACTTACCTGGTCGCAAGTCTCGATTCACCCGAGGAGGTGTTGGGTAAGTTTCACGCCTCTCAGCTCGCCCGATTTAATAGTAGGGACGACGTGGCTCATTCTCCTGTAGTGCCTAGAAGGAAAAGAGGCCGTCCACGTCGTCGAGATCAGAATGTTGTGCGAGTCCATGAACGTGGGCGTCCTCATGAACTCGAGGGGAGTCTATAGCGTGTGACACTGACATTACGAAGCTCCCGCCTAGAGCTAATCGAGGAAGACCCCCGGCTCGCTTCATAACCGACTGAGCCGCGGGTCTACAACCGCTGGTCGCCTGCATGCGCGCCGTTTTTATGGTTTTGACAGCTCGCGAGAGATGTCAGTGGAGTTAGTTGGCTTTTGGCGCGGGCAGGCGAACGAACAATATTTCCGCCCTGTGAGTGTTTTACTGCTCTAGATTGTGAATTTATGTGAATAAAGCTAATTGTGGAATAACACTAGCTACATAGTTGGCCGCCCAACGTTTATGGGGCTAGGTTTTTGAGTTTCGCTCGCCGTACGTAAGTGTAGGTACAATGCCTAGAACGCGTCGCGTCTCGTTGGGGTCTCAGCAGAGTTCTGATGGAAACGTCACTATGAATAGCGAAGCCCTAACTGCGATGCTGACCACGCTACAGCAGACGCAGAACGAGTTCTGCCAACAGCTGCTGCGCGAGGTTAGGTCGTCGACGCCGTCTCAAGCTGACTCCACCGCTGCCGCCGTCGCCGCTGCCGCCACGTTCGCCTCTATTAATGGTAACTTCGCGCAGTGCACGGCTCGCTACAGCGGCAGCAAAGAAGAGCACCTGGAGAGTTTTATAGACAGTGTAGAAAGTTATAAGTGTTGCCTTCACATTTCTGAGGAAAATGCCGTCCGCGGCTTGTCGCTGCTGCTTACGCGCGACGCCGGCGTCTGGTGGCAGGGCGTGAAGACACAAGTAAAGACTTGGGAAGAGGCGCTCGAGAGGCTGCGAAGTGCCTTCGGCGAACGCCGTCCCCCTTTCGTCATCTACACGGAGCTCTTTTCCATGGTGCAGGGGGAGGAAACGACAGAGCTGTTTGTGTCCAGAGCGAGGGCTTTGTTGTCTAAGTTACCAGAGGGGGACCTGTGCGAGAGGGTCCAACTGGACATGGTTTTTGGGCTGTTAAACAGAAGAATAAGAAAAAGGATAAAAAGGGAGTCAGTAGATAGTTTTTCTGGCCTGTTGAAGCAGTGTCAAAGCGTTGAGGACTCCAGAAGGGAGAACTACGTGCCTATCTCGGTAGTGGCGCGCGAACGCGACGGTCCCAGGTCATCGACCTCTTCTAGGAATCGCGCGGTCCGGGGGCACGTGGCGGATGACGCATCTACCGCACGAACTTTGACTTCGCCCACCAAAACTCAAGCAGAGAAACGTCGTAAGTTTTGCGTTTACTGCAAACACAGTGATCACAACAAAGACACTTGTGAAAAGTTAAAATTAGTTAACTCGAAAGTGAATAGTGACTCTAATGTTAAATTTGAAGAAAATGGGGCAAAAGTGAACTGTTATGGTTGCGGCGCCCCGAATGTTATTCGCTCTAAGTGCACGAACTGTAGTCCGGGGCAGTCGTTTTACTCTGTCGACATAAGTTCGTGTCACGCCGCTGTTGCCCCGGCCGCCCCGGCCGCCGCCGCCGCCGCACCGCCCGCCGCCGCCGCCGCCGCCCGGCCGCCGCCGCCGCCGCCGCCGCCGCCACCGCCCCGGCCGCCGCCGCCGCCGCCGCCGCCGCCCCGGCCGCCGCCGCCGCCCCGGCCGCCGCCGCCACTGCCCCGCCGCCGCCGCCGCCGCCGCCGCCGCCCCGGCCGCCGCCGCCACTGCCCCCGCCGCCGCCGCCGCCGCCCCGGCCGCCGCCGCCGCCGCCCCGGCCGCCGCCGCCGCCACTGCCGCCGCCGCACTGCCCGGCCGCCGCCGCCGCCGCCGCCGCCCCGGCGCCGCCGCCACTGCCCCGGCCGCCGCCGCCGCCCCGGCCGCCGCCGCCACTGCCCCGGCCGCCGCCGCCGCGCCGCCGCCCTGGCCGCCGCCGCCGCCGCCCCCGGCCGCCGCCGCCGCCGCCCCGGCCGCCGCCGCCGCCACTGCCCCGGCCGCCCCCCGCTGCCGCCCCCGCCCTGGCCGCCGCCGCCACTGCCCGGCTGCCGCCCCCGCCCTGGCCGCCGCCCCGGCCGCCGCCGCCGCCGCCCGCCCCCCGGCTGCCGCCCCGGCCGCCGCCGCCGCCGCCCTGGCCGCCGCCGCAGCCGTCGCCCCGCCGCCGCCGCCGCCGCCGCCGCCCTGGCCGCCGCCGCTGCCGCCTCCGCCCTGGCCGCCGCCCCGGCCGACGCCGCCGCCGCCGCTGCCGCCCCCGCCTGGCCGCCGCCCCGGCCGCCGCCGCCGCCGCCGCTGCCGCCCCCGCCCTGGCTGCCGCCCCGGCCGCCGCCGCCGCCGCCGCCGCCGCCGCCACTGGCTGCCGCCCCGCCGCCGCCGCCGCCGCCCTGGCCGCCACCCCGGCTGCCGCCCCGGCCGCCGCCGCCGCCCTGGCCGCCACCGCCGCCGCAGCCGTCGCCCCAGCCGCCGCCGCCGCCCTGGCCGCCACCGCCGCCCCGGCTACCGCCGCCGCCGCCGCCCCAGCTGGTGCCCCGGCAACCGCCGCCGCCGGCCCGCGGAGGGGCAAGGCGGGCGGTCTCGACTCGTCGCAGCCGACATCGCATCACCAGTACGCGTCGGCGGCAGCCACCGCCGACCTGCGCGCGCACATATGTAGGGGCTCCGCGCGCCGTGTTAATGTTAACAGTCCCACGCGCCATCTCGGAACGCCACCTGCGCGCCCTTCATGCCGCCCTATTTTGAAAATTTCTGTTCTTGGCGCAAATGGTTCCGCGCTCGTAGATTCAGCGGCTAAAACTTGCATTGCTGGTCACACGTTATATTCTCTCCTCGAGCAGAAAGGACACCCGTTAGTGTCGTCAACGCAGATTGTTAGGTTGGCAGACGGTGTAAGTAAGGAAATGCTTGTACTCACCACGGAAGTGGAGGTGACACTCAAACATAAAACAAAGAAAGTCAGTTTTGTGATTTTTCCTGACTCTCATGATAATGAGTCTCTTTTAGGTATAGACTTTTTGAGGGATTTCAATCTTAACTTCGAGTTTGGTAAAAACACCTGGTACTTTGGTGAAAATAGTAACCACAAGTACGAGTTAGATTTTGAAAACGTGTCATCTCTCACTTCTTGTGTAGCAGCTTTAGATGCCCTTAGGGAGGATGAAGCCACGTTACTTAGCGAACAGCGACGTGAGGTGCTTGCGCGGCTCCTCACTGAGAATCGGGACTTGTTTGAACCAGGGGGAGGACCGACCCCTTTTGCCGAGCATAGGATCGACACGGGCGATCATCCGCCCATTGCTGTTCCGCCTTATCGCGTCACTCCTGCCAAGAAGGAGCTTATGCGGGCGGAAATCGAGAAAATGCTAGCGGATGATATAATAGAAGAGTGCGAGTCTCCGTGGGGTGCTCCCGCTCTCTTGGTGCCCAAAGCCAATGGTAAGGTTCGTTTTTGTGTGGATTATCGCAGGCTCAATTCTGTCACAAAAACAAATGTTTACCCTATGCCCTTGATCGACGAGCTCGTTCAGTCAACTAAGCGGAACTGCTTCATGAGCACACTCGACATGCGGAGTGGGTTTTGGCAAGTGTCCGTTAGGCCGGAAGATCGAGACAAGACAGCGTTCGTCTCTCCATTTGGTACGTACCGATTTAAGCGCATGCCGTTTGGGCTTAAAAATGCCCCGTCCACGTTCCAGCGGCTTATCGACAGGCTCCGCTCGGGTACTACCCTTCAGAACGTGACCTTGCTTGCATATCAAGATGACTTGCTGGTAATATCTAAAGGGTTCGAGCAGCACATTGCTGATCTACGGGTGGTGTTTGAAAGGCTGCGTAAGTTTGGTTTGCGCGCTAATCGCGAGAAGTGTGTCTTCGCACGTGATAAGGTAAAGTATTTAGGTCACGTGATCTCTCAGGACGGTATCTCACCAGACGATGACAAAGTCCGTGCTGTTCTGGACATGAAGACACCGTCTACGTTGCGCCACTTGAGGACTTTCTTGCAAACCTGTTCGTGGTTTCGAAAGTTTATTCCCAGTTTCTCTGCTGTAGCTGAGCCGTTGACCCGTCTGTTAAAGAAAAATCAGGTGTGGATGTGGGGTCTGGAGCAGAAGGAAGCGTTCGGGGAACTGAAAAGGAGGTTGACTTCCGCTCCAATCCTTATCCAAGCAGATTACCATAAACCGTTTATCCTGAGGACTGACGCCAGCAACTACGCGCTTGGTGCCGTCTTGCTGCAGGGTGAAGGTACAGATGAACGTCCCATTGAGTATGCCAGCCGCTTGCTCACGCAGGCCGAGAGAAACTATAGCACGACCGAGCGTGAGGCTCTTGCGGTCGTCTGGGCTGTGGATCGTTTCAGAGGCTACATAGACGGGCACTCAATTGTTATAGGGAGCGATCATCAGCCGTTGAGGTGGCTTCTTACGTTGAAGTCGCCGACGGGAAGGTTAGTTCGTTGGGCTTTAAAGTTGCAAGCCTTCAACATCCAGTTTCAGTATACTCCGGGTAAAGCGAATGTAGTCGCCGACACGCTTAGCCGTCCTGCCTGTGAAGAGGTAAATAAAGATCAGTGTGGTGTATGCTCAGTCGTTGTAGACTTACCTGCTCGCAGTCCCGCTGATCTCCGACGCGCTCAGCTCGATGACCCGGACCTGGAAAAGATAATATGTGAGTTAGAAAGTATGTCAGATGCTGCGGCCGTTGGTGCGAAGCGTTGGTCTGAAAGAGGATACTTCATGCAGCAAGGTGTCTTGTACAGGTACAATCCCGATGTCGATAGCGAAGAACCGCAGCTGGTGGTTCCGCTTACTCTTCATCTCGATATCTTGAAGGAGTGCCACGATTCTCCACTATCGGGGCACCAAGGGGTTGAAAGGACTTTTTACAAGATCTCGCAACGCTTCTTCTTTCCAGGCATGCGCCGTATAATTGCTGAATACGTTAAGACGTGCGTGCTCTGCCAGCGATACAAGGCATCTAATGAGAAGCCTTCTGGTCTTCTCCAGACTCCTGTTTTAAGTCAGCGCAACGAGGTACTGGCGATTGACTTGTTTGGTCCGTTGCCAGTAGGTGAGAACGGAGAGCGTTGGATCCTGCTAGTGGAAGACACAGCTACGCGCTGGGTGGAGCTCTTCGCTTTACGCGAAGCTACTTCTGAAGCATGTGCCCGTACGCTCTTAGAAGAATATTTCTTAAGGTACGGTTTCCCACGCAGAGTTGTATCTGACAACGGCGTTCAATTTGTCGGAGCGGTTATGCAGCAGTGTCTCTTTGTTCTTGGAGTTGAGCAGAATCTCTTGCCGCTGTATCACCCTGAAGCCAACCCGGCAGAGCGCAAGAACAGGGATCTCAAGGTTCAGCTTGCTCAGTTGGTTGATGTGAGGCACAACACATGGCCGCTACATTTGCCTTCAGTTAGGTTCTCTATGAACTCTGCTCGTTGTCAGACAACTGGTGTAACCCCTGCGTACCTGACCTTCGCACGAGAGCTCCGCTCTCCGTTACAGGTTAGTCACGACATCCGTGCGGTGCTGCGGAAAGAAAACTTTGTACCTCAAGCAACGCCCTACTTAAGGTCCTTCCTAGATTCTTTAATATCAATCAGAGATCGAGTAGAGGAACAGCAAGATCGGCGAAAGGAGTACGCCGACCGATCTCGCAAGCCTGGAGAAAGTTTCAGCGTCGGTGACCAAGTCTTCGTCACGTCACGGGTTCTCAGTAACGCAGGTAAAGGAGTTACCGCAAAATTTGTTCCCAAAAGGGATGGACCCTATGTTGTAAGTAAAATAACAAGCCCTACAACTTACCTGGTCGCAAGTCTCGATTCACCCGGGAGGTGTTGGGTAAGTTTCACGCCTCTCAGCTCGCCCGATTTAATAGTAGGGACGACGTGGCTCATTCTCCTGTAGTGCCTAGAAGGAAAAGAGGCCGTCCACGTCGTCGAGATCAGAATGTTGTGCGAGTCCATGAACGTGGGCGTCCTCATGAACTCGAGGGGGAGTCTATAGCGTGTGACACTGACATTACGAAGCTCCCGCCTAGAGCTAATCGAGGAAGACCCCCGGCTCGCTTCATAACCGACTGAGCCGCGGGTCTACAACCGCTGGTCGCCTGCATGCGCGCCGTTTTTATGGTTTTGACAGCTCGCGAGAGATGTCAGTAGAGTTAGTTGGCTTTTGGCGCGGGCAGGCGAACGAACAATATTTCCGCCCTGTGAGTGTTTTACTGCTCTAGATTGTGAATTTATGTGAATAAAGCTAATTGTGGAATAACACTAGCTACAGTATCATTGGCAAAATAGGTATTCTAAATAAATTAAATATTTCCCAAAGTTATTATTCCACGCGGACAAAGTCGCGGGCAAAAGCTAGTAAATAATAATAATGTATATTTATTGTAATTTATTTGTATATGTGTATTTTATTATATAATGTATAGTAAGAGCGATGGAGGTAGTAAATAAAATACTAGTCGAAAAATAATGCACATTTAATCACAGAGCGCTTGCGCCAAGTCAGTAACAAAATAAATTAGCACAACAACCATACACAGGAACTAGCAACTCAGTGCTACCTTAGCCTAGATCACAGCGAGCAGGGCCGCCGGCGATCAGCGGAACAGTCGGCCCCGAAACACCTAAGAACTCGTCTTCCGTATAAACTCGTACCAACTACTCGAATACATGGACACATGTACATAATCTGTATTACAATATACCCCGAGGTACTAAATAGAGAGGCCATACAAAAAATACCGACAGATACGACCGTACCGTCGTCTACAGAGGCGGGCGCGCCCGTCGCGGCGACGACGAGCGCGCTCCGCGCAGGCGGTGGCGGGGGAGGGGGAGGAGGGGGGGGGGGGGGCGCACGCATGCTACGCGTCGTAACCGCGCGCCCGCGCCTCCGGGCTCACCGCCTTCACGATCTCCGAACTAGAATTACATTAAATTAAATATCAGCTTAAGAAACTAGGCGTTCCCCGTCCGGTGCGGGGGTCGAGGGTGGGGGGGGGGGGGGCGCTAGCGCTGCGCCAGCAGCTCGGAGACGTGGTCGGCGATGGCTCGGGCCGCGTCGCCGGCCAGGATGGTGCGGTGCGTGGCGGGCAGCTGGCGCGTGGCGAGGGGCCCGGCGCACACGGCGCGCAGCCCGTAGTCGTCGTCCAGCTCGATGTAGTTGTCGCGCGCGCGGAACAGCGTGACGGGCGCCGCCAGCCGCCCCGCCGGCCGGTACGCGTCGCTCAGCACCAGCTTGCGGTAGAAGCTGTGCGCCGCGCCGGCCAGCGCGTCCCGCTCGAAGCGCGCGCCGGCGCCGCTGGCCGCCAGCAGGTCGGCGACGCGCGCCACGCGCTCGTCCCAGCCGGGCAGCCGCTCCAGCTCGGCGGCCACCTTGGACGCGTCCAGGTCGCAGAGCACCTGCGCGAAGTAAGCCAGCGCGTCCGCCTCGTCGGCCTGCGGCGAGCGCGCGGTGCGCCGGCTCTTGCCGCGCGTGGTGTGCGACGCGACGAACGCGGGCGAGCCGTCCACCAGCACGAGCCGCGTCGCGCAGCCGGCCGCCTCCAGCTGCAGCGCCATCTCGAAGGCCACGCCGGCGCCGAACGAGTAGCCCAGCAGCGCGTACGGCGGCTCGGCCTGCACGGCGCGCACGTGCCGCACGTAGAAGCGCGCCAGCGCCGACATGTCGTCCAGCGGAGCGGCGCGCGCGCACTGCAGACCGTACACCACGCCGCGCACGCCGGCCGCCACGCCGCGCAGCAGGTCCACTACGCCCTCGATCGGGTGCACCTGCAACACGCCCGAGGGTCAGCGTCGCCGTGCCAGCGCCAGCGCCAGCGCCAGCGGCCGCGGGGTGGCCGTCGCCGCGCGAGCACTCACCATGAACACGGGCCGCGCGTCCGCGTCGGCCGGCGGCAGCGACGGCAGCTTCACCAGCACCTGCTTCGGGAGGAGCTCGCCGAAGGTGGCGAACTGCACGAGGTCGGGCGCGGCTCGGACGGCGGCGGGCTGGTCGGCGGCGGGCGGCGAGACGGGCGGCGAGGCGGGCGCGCTGCCGCCGCCGCCGCCGCCGCCGCCGCCCATCTCGCGCAGCTTGCCGAACGTGAGCGCGCGGATCTCCTGCACGCCCAGCAGCACGTCGTAGCCGCGCTCCAGCGTCTGCTTGATCTCGGCGCCCATCAGCGAGTCCATGCCGAGCTCGGCCAGGTTGGCGCCGTCCGACACCTTGCTCGGGTCCTTGATACCTGCGGAGAGGAGCGGTCGCGTCAGCGTCGGTCGGGGGGCGGGGGGGGGGCGCGGCCGCCGGAGGCGTGCTCACCGAGGATGTTGGCGACGGCCTGCACGAGGTCCTGGTCGGGCTTCTCCTGCGCGCGGCGCTTGTCGGCCAGCACGACGGAGGAGGCGACGGCGTGCGGCAGCGCCAGCAGCGAGCCCAGCGTGGTGAGGCAGGACGCGATACGCTGCGGCATGGTGCCGCCCACCTCGGTGTCGTCGTCGCCGCGCAGCGCGGTCACCACGAGCCCGACGTCGCCCACGGCGCCCCACTGGACGGCCAGGGCGGGCAGCCCGTCGGCCTGCCGCTGCTCGCACAGCCGCTCCATGGCGCTGTTGGCGAGGCCGTAGTTGCTCTGGCCGGGGTTGCCGCGGCCGCACGACACCGACGAGAACGCCACGAAGTGCTCCAGCTGCGGCGCCAGCTCGCGCGAGGCCACGTCCAGCGCGCGGGTGCCTGCGACAGAGGAGCACTGGCTGTAGCCGCTGCGGCCGCAGGGAGCGCGGGAGGCGCGCGCCGAGGGCCGCCACTCACCGTCGATCTTAGGCTTGGCGACGGCGCGGAAGTCGTCGGGCGTCTGGTTCTCGAGGTAGGCGTCCCTCAGCACGGCGGCCAGGTTGAACACGCCGCCCACGAGCGCCGCGCGCGCCGCCTCGCTCAGCAGCTCGCGCGCGCCGGCCGTCGTCGTCGCGTCCACCGTGGACACCAGCACGCGGACGCCCTTCTCGCGCCACCTGACACAGCGAACGACTGTCGTGAGCCTGCACGCTCCTGGTCGCTCGACGATTCACTTCCTCGTTTACAAAAAGTTACGAATTCGTTTATCTTTCGGGATTCGCACTCGCACAAGACCGGCCGAGTGTCAGTCGGACTCGCGCACGAAGGGTTCCGTACCATTATCTATACAACATTAGCCATTAGCAAAAAAACGGCAAAAAATCACGTTTGTTGTATATGAGCCCCGTGGGCCCCCTTCATATCTATTTTATTCTGTTTTTATATTCGTTGTTATAGCGGCCACAGTAATTAGAACATAATCTGTGAAAATTTCAAGTTCCGAGAAATAGAGCCAAGAGATAGTTCGGAAACGGAACCCGAAAAACTGTGATATTCATGCTAAGGATGGCTCCCGATTAACGAGCGTTCGAGTGCGTAGGTACCTGCGGATACACCAGGCCTGGTAGCCGGTCTTGACGCCGCTGCGCGAGTTGAAGACCAGCGTGCGGGCGCCGCGCGCCACCAGCCACTCGGCCAGCTCCAGGCCGAAGCCGCCCAGCCCGCCTGCAACAGACAGAGCGCACAGTGAGCGCGGGGCGGGGGGGGGGGGGGGGGGGGGGGCACTACTCACCGACCAGCACGTAGCTCCGGGCGGGGTGCATGTAGGTGCGCGGCAGCGCGGGCAGCAGGCGGGGCGTCCCCCCCGCGCCCCCCGCCGCCCCCGCCGGCTCCTCCTCGCGCACGCGGATCAGCACCTTGCCGATGTGTTTGCCCGTGGCCATGTACCTGTAATGAACGCGGTGTGAGCGAGAGCGAGAGCGAGCGGCGAACGGCGACCACAGAGCGCCAGGAAAGGCCTCTGAACACTGTTCAGTGATTACTTTAACAACAGGTTTTCACGATGGCAAGTGTTAAGAAGTCGTTTACACATTACTCGGATGTGCTTTGTGCAGGTGGAAAGTGTGCAACGAAATGGAGGAAAACGACGATTAGAATTAGGTACCTATATAAAATATTTTCAAAAGATAGTCGCAATTATCGCTTCAAAAATTGAAAATGACGAGTCAGTCGAGATCGGAAAATCTAAAAGGTTATCGCAAAGAAAAGAGATAAACAGAAGAGTCGGGTCGAGAGTGCGCGGGCGCGCGGGGGCGACTACCTGTCAGGCAAAAATAGACCGAGCGCCCGTTCACTTTAAGAGCGTTTTTGTTAGTTTTCCTCGATTATTTCATATAAAAAAATTATTAAAATTAAAAATGTTGTCTGATAGAACAGTTTTTAATATTATAAGTTAATGTGTCTACTCCAATATTTATTCGTTATAGACTTTTATTTTCTTTAAAAAGCATTCATAAACATTGATTCGTTTTCGTTGGAATAATCGAGAAAAACTAACAAAAATGCAACGTTGCCAGCTCAGCAGGTATAAACGCTCTTAACTTCGCAGTCAACAGCGTGACCGTTTACACGACCCGACAGCCAAGAAGGAGGGATATGTGTTTGATTGAGCCGTATGCAGGTATGTATGTCTATTCCTATGTCCCCTCGTAAATACTCAACGGCTGAACCGATTTGGATAAATGATACGTTATTAGATTCGTCATAACCTGTCGGAGTGACATAGGATACATATTGTAGCAGCCTATAAAAGGGCTGTTATTTTTGTATTAAAGTCATTCCATAAGCAACCGTCGTCTTATTCACGCACCGATGTGCGTTTTTTTTTTTTTTTTTATTCGAATGGATGGCAAACGAGCATGTGGGTCTCCTGATGGTAAGAGATCACCACCGCCCATAAACATCAGCAACACCAGGGGTATTGCAGATGCGTTGCCAACCTAGAGGCCTAAGATGTGATACCTCATGTGCCAGTAATTGCACCGGCTGTCTTACTCTCCACGCCGAAACACAACAGTGCAAGCACTGCTGCTTCACGGCAGGATTAGCGAGCAAGATGGTGGTAGCAATCCGGGCGGACCATGCACAAGGTCCTACCACCTGTAAAGCATGCAGTTGGCATTCAAACACTGTTATACTACTTTTCGGATAGGATGGGCACGGTGACACTTTCGTTTTTTTCCATTCCACGCCATGAACGTTTCAGGCCAATAATTTATAAAAAAATATACTTGAATCCCGAAAGAACAAAAAAAGTAAATATCCGTATAGCTTAAAAGATCTCGTAATAATGAACAAAAATCACTTAAAAATATATTATTATCAGGGGTCGGACAAAAAGTGCGGATGACGTAAAAATGACGTAATCTTGCACACAAGATGATGTTTTTATTTAAACTTCCGTGTGACATGTAGTAACAAAGTAGCATTAATGAAGTAACAAAATAATCGTAAATAAATCAATGGAATTCAGTGAATAAAATAAATTTCATATCGTTTAATTAAGAGGTTGATAAATTATAAGTGATAATTGTTTATGAAAATCAAAAATACTATTTGAAATCATCCTATAAGTAGTTTGACGTCATCGGCACTTTTTGTCCGACCCCTGATTATTATGTTTTAAAACTAAAAAGATAAATTTTAATCTCGTCATCTTTCATCGCGTAAAACGGAACTCTATTTCAATAGAGCTTGACTTTGCTTATCGACCGAATCGATTCCACAATCTTGTCAAATCGTTTGACTCGCATCATCTGTCAATTAGTTCGAGAGCGAAGGTCCTTAAATGAGTTTTTGTATCGAGTGTTTCGTATTTTTTGATGTTTTGAACTGTTACTTTGTTATTCAATTTTGTTATTACGGTTTTTGTTAATTTTTTTACCATTGTTAGTTTTGATATAGTGCCAAAGAAGACCGCATGGTTCGTGAGATCCCGATCGACAAGCAAAAACACTTGCTACGCGGGTGAAGCCGCAGGCAAAAACTAGTTAGAAATATAAACTATCATTAATAAAATCGATTACACACCCTTAGCATATTGAATCGAGAATCGCAATAAATCGATTCGAATTTACATTGTCACAACCCTTTAACTAATTGCTTAATGACATGTGCCACCGTACCCATCCTATCCGAAAAGTACTATACTTATTAAACTTAAAGTGCAACAGTCGCGACCCATTCCAATCGTGAAGAGCTCAAAAATTCTTAGTGAAGTACCTAATGGGTCCCGACTGTTAACCTTTATGTTGGCCTGGTTCAATAAATTACTTAACAGAGTTCTAGACCACAAACCTTTTTTTTTTAGTATTTTAAGGCCTAGGCCGCACTTTTTAACCGCGTGACTCTATGAATCAAGTACGTAAA
>NC_133474.1:23407912-23477495 GCF_025370935.1 Choristoneura fumiferana | reverse complement strand
AAAAACCAGAAAAATAAGAACCAGCACTGGAATGCGAAACCCAGGTCCTCGGTATTCCGGACCGCGTGCTATACCGCTACAACCACTGCCGGTCAACGACAGACACGAATTTCCCCTATGCACCACATATCTCAGCTTGTTTGTTTCTTATTTAGCCACTTAACAGTGACGCTAGCGACATCTATACCGTAGCCCTCATCGATAAACTTTCGGCATTCCATTGGAACTAACCGCTCACCCGGACAAGCGATATCGTTATTAAACAATCAAATTAAGATTGTTTTTTTGGAATATTTTTGTATTTTTTATTTCAATTCCAAATTTTTACTTTTACGGTCATCCCATAAATAATTAAATAAATAAATATAGTAGTCCTGATTGAGTTTCGAAGTATATTATTTATGAGAATATGAGAATCGCGAAAGCTAAAATAAAACATGAGCTATTTTTCACATGACCTAAAATCTGTGGCTCCAGTGAAAAGGGGTACAAGTCTGAATTTGGCCAAATTGAGTTATATAGACCAAAAAACACAAAAAAAAATAACGCATCGATTGGTGTAAACGGATCTAAGATATCTTTTAAAACAACGGAGTTTTCTGGTGGTCAAGGGTAGAACTGCCTTAAAAAAGTTAGCAACAGAGGGTACTTGTCGAGTTGTAATTCTATAACTAAAGTTTTGTTTGTGATTTATGATCTAAATTTAGTTGTACGTGCTGTTTTTCATATGGCGGGTGTAAAAAATCTAAGCACACTTGAACCCCTAAAACAAGAACAGATTTCTTTAGTTTACATTGATACAAGTTAAGTTCAATCTCTTTACACAAAAAAATAAAATAAAATATAAGATTAAGTCGAGCTGCGCCCGTTTTCACAAATCGAATATAAAAAAGTTTACGTGGAAAAGGATATAAGTCTTTGCGCGGAGGAATGAGCGGGTGAGTGGGGAGCCACGGCGCTCACGGATGAGCCAAATCGTGTGCGCTGACTTGCAGGGAGAACGCGCTTGCGAGCTGCGCAGTTTGACGGTTACGCGATTAAGTTATATCCTTTTACACCATTTTATTATTAAACTAATATGGCACATTGCATTAATTTTAAGGGTATTATTTAAGATGTATTCCTTGACACCAATCATTTAATAAGAATGATTAAGAAAATCAAGATATCCATAGGACTAAAACTATATTTTAATTTAAATATCTAAAACTAAAACTTTAATTAAAAAAGAGAGGTGGGCTTCTTGGCATGGTGCCATCACGCAGGCAGCATTCCCGCGTTGAACTCCGATTGCGATTCTTTGCGCGAGAAAGCTGCCGGCGCGAGGGTTGCCTGTTGCCTCCCTTAACCTATTGCTGAGCTCCCTGTGTAGCTCCAGCGCACCCTTACCCCAAGGACCTAGAGTCTCGACGCCGAAAGCAAAGAAATGATATTGGGCGCCGAGACAGCTATATTTTGTGACCTTGAGGCGTTCCCGGGCGTCTACCGCCGCCCCCGCACGATTGGTAGTTGCTGTTAGGTAGGACGCCGCCAGGGTGTCTGTACGGTAGCGTCCCACACCAGCGCACGGCCAGTCTTCCAGGGTATCAACGACATTCCGTCAGGGCGCTTGCCATCGCTCCGTACAATCTGGGGCTACAGAGCGGAGGGAACGTTGGCACTAAAGAAACCTTCTGAGAATGTCGTTGAGAGTGGCGTGGCGGGACAGTCGGTCGGCACCTGAGGAACAGGACAGGCCATGTTGGCCGAGACGGTCCACTGGAGCCCCACAAGAAACACAGTTGTTACTTTCGCAGATCCCAGCCGTAGACCAGCAGCTATGTGTAGTGTCTGGGTCGATAAAAGTTCTAGTGTTGGGAGAGGGGTATGCATGGAGCCAGTAACCAGATTCTGGCTTGGACACAGCTAACAGTCTGTCCCGGTCCCTGCCTGTTATAGGTTCTATTAATGCCTATAAGGTGGTGACGGAGGCTATTGTACTCCAGGCCCTTCGCCTATGTGGTTTGGGGAGATTTGGACTCGGTCCAGCTAGCGAGTCATCCGTGGCTCGTTCAAGCATGCAATCTCGTAGTTAATGCCTGCTGGAGCTTTGAGTTCTACCTGCGAGATCTAGCGTGCTGTGGATCGAAGATAGGAATGCCGGCAAAGCTACACTTGAAATTTTGCGAGTTCCTAAGCCGCCGTTCCTTATCGGTAAAGTGGCTTGGATCCATGCCTGCTCGCTGAGATAAATGCTCAAAATGTTTTAAATTTGGGTTTTCATGAGACTATCAATTAGGTATCATCAAATGGGGGAATTTTCGAATGAGGCAACAGCGAAGCAGGTAAGTAAAAGGGCCACTTCAACAAAAAAAATATAACGAGGACAAACAAAAGTTTAATATCTCTGAGACTGCAATTTTCAGTTTTAAAAAGGCAGAATTTCCTAATTTTGACTACAATACAAGACGTATGATGACGATCAATGGCACACGGTATGTCTTCTATGAAGACGCGGAAAATCCCCTCTACCTAGTGTGTTTGACATACTTAGATACTAATGATGAGAAATTTTAAGTTTGTTTTAAACGGGCATTTTTTATGTTTGCATGTGAGATTTTTGAAAAATTTATAGCGTTTTTGAATAGATATTTAAATAATTTCATGTGTGTTTTATTCACTCAACTTGGATACAAGTAGCATTTTGAATTTTTCATTATTATTTAAGTCTACTTATAACTAAAAACACAATAAAAAAAAAACGTGCAAAAGGCTACATGTCTGTTATGTCTGTAATTAAGTCCAAAGAACTGCATAAATTGAAAAATGCAATCATTTTCTACACCATTAGTTCGTAAGCTAGTCTTCTGTGGATAATATTATACATGTACTACAAAAAACATTCCGGATGCGTACCCTTTTTCACTTCGTATAAAATTACGAAAACTTGGTGAATAGCGATATATATAGCCACTTGAACCTTTTTACACTTATTTTTATACTTCTATTTGGATACAAGTAGTTAATTTATAAACTAATAGATCAAGAGCAAAAATAACATTCCCATAAGAAAGAGCGCAATTAATTTAGTGCTTTAACATACCACATTTATTAGTATATGTAAATATACAAGTGTAATGAACGTAAGTTTGAATCATCTCGGGCGTAACTGTTTTTTGCGTCTCCTGTAAACTTGGGTTTTTCGACATGTACCCCTTTTCACTGGAGCCACAGAATATTTGGTATATTTGCGAAGCCCCTGGGTTTTGCGGGGCACACTTTGAGAATAACTGAGCTAATCTAAATATAAAATAGCACTGGATAGAGGCGAACCGGTTCACTGGCACCCCATCGATTACTTTTCAATTCGAGTTGTGGCGCGTCGATAATTTCCCCATTGACATTAGCATCCCTAGGGACGAAAACTTGGGCTCCGTAAACAAGGTTAAAAATATTTACAAAACTTTGTACGCGGAAATAAAGATGTTGGGAACTGTGGCACTGGGAAATTCGGAACCCTGCCAGCCCTGCGAACGGGCGATTCGTGACATTGCATCATGAAATTTGAATGCTATTATGTTTGATAAATATTGATTTCCCAAAAGGCTTCCTTAATTAATGATTTCTTTATTTGGCAATCACTTCGGAGTTTCGTTGGAAGTGTATTTTTACCCGGATAGCGACCGCGGTTTTGTCCCCGTTTTTGGACTTACTATCCTGAGGGAATTATTATGGAAAATCTATACTTATTCCTTGTTTATGTCAGAACCGAATTTTTGCAAACTTTTGGCTTTCCGGGTCTATGTGATTGGATTAGGCGTTAGTGGGTCAGTTGGCCAAGAAAATAATCTTTTAATTAATGTTGTTTTAAAAGAAGAAAGATTAGTGAGAGTTCAATTCTTGTTCTTTTTTTACAATTCTATCCAAAGTAAAATAAAAATGCGAAAGGAACTCTATCTGTTCGTTTGTTATCTTTTCACGTTGAAGGACATAAATAACCTCACTTTTTTAACCTTTTTTTCAAAATTATGTGTTAATTAAAATCAGACTTAAAATTTTTTTTACACTCATTCAATTAAATTCAAATCATTTATTCAGTAAATAGGACGCAATGGGCATTTTTTCACGTCATTTTTTAAACAACCAGCGTTTTCGGAAAGACCATCATTGCCAAGAAGAATGCGCTGCAGGAAACTTGTCAGAAAGTCATTTTTTCAAAATAAAATATTAACAACTCTTTTAGTAGGTACGCTTAATTTTTTATTAATGTTATTTCATTCTTGATTATCTTTTAAACTGTAAGAGCTCGACCACTTAAATACTAGTGACTTAAAGAAATCTATTTAATTTGATCTGTTTTACCTACATTATTTCAAAATGCATGAAAATTCAAAATATAAACTTTATTTACAAATGTATTTAATATATATTTGATATGTGCACAACAAACCGTTTTATTTGATATGTCAGCATTATTTTTCTAATTTATTTTCATATTTTTTTTGAATAAAAAAAGGTTTATTCTTTTTTGCTTTAGGTACAGTTCTTTGGCGGTTTAATTTTTTTGTTAATCACAACAAAAGCATGTTGTGTTGTTTTGTTTTAACTCCTGCATTAACTTAATATCACTAAATTTTATACAAATAATAATAAAAAAAGTATTACAATGTCAAATTAAATTAAATCAAATCAAATTCAATACACTTAAATAAAAATTAATTAAATTAAACAAAACCAAGCTAAATTAATCAATTTGAACTAAATTGTGCACCAAGCGATAATTTAAGGGGTCATTATTCATAGAGTAGGTACTTATCATTAAAAAAATCATAAAGACCATAATAACATTTATGTACTTACTAAAAAACTCTCAATAGTTCATTAAATTACTTTTCACTTGTAATCCTCTTAATATCATCATTAATTTTATTATATATTTTCACTGCCATCCCGTTTGGACTTTCTTTATGTAGTTTAAGTTTGGATTTGGTGGGTGGTGGTGCTAGGTTATATTTAAATCTAGTTTCAAACTTACACATTTCTAATATATATTGAGATGTCAAAATTTTGTGATCGATGAAGTAGGGCCTGCAGCTATATCTATTTCCAAAATTAACTAATATTCATTTAATTCATTCATTTATTTCGTCAGCATAGGTATAATTAGGTGACAAACATTACAAGAGAGCAAATTATGATGTGTATATCGGCGTACGAAATCATTTGGAGAGAACTGGCATTAGATCACATAAGATAGGATATGTTAATTAAATAAATAAATAAATACATATCACGGGACAATTCACACCAATTGACCTAGTCCCAAAGTAAGCTTAGCAAAGCTTGTGTTATGGGGACAAAGCAACGGATAAATATAATTATATAGATATAGATACATACTTAAATACATATTAAACCCAAGACCCGAGAACAAACATTCGTATTTTGCAAACAAATATCTGCCCCGACACGGGAATCGAACCCGGGACCTCAAGCTTCGTAGTCAGGTTCTCTAACCACTAGGCCATCTGGTCGTCAAATGTTATTAAAATGATCAAATTAATAACAGCGCTTGACTTCAAACTTATCGGAAAATAGCAAACACAGAAATAAATATTAAAACATTTTCACTTCTTTACTTATCTTTTACCCAATAAGAGTGTTAATACATTTTTTTTTCACACAGCCTCGCTTATGGGAATCGCTTCACGAAGAACTTCTTCCCTGAAATTTTTTAGTATCTTTCAACTGACGCAAACATGGCAATGTACTCGGAAACTCAAGGAGAATGAAGAATAATTAGTAATTACATATGTACCTAAACTGTATGTCTTCTAAAAAGAACCTTAGATCCAGATTGGGAAAAGAAAAATTTTAATTGCGTCGAAGTGTGAAAAAAAAAAAAGTTTTAACATAAACATAACTTGAGTAACTACTCGTACAAAACTAAGGCGTAGGTAGTAGCAAAAAGTTACGCGAAGTCTTACAAAATATTATTTAGGTTCCTAATTAGTAAACGTTTGACTAAACGTCAAGTAGGCTAACTAGTTCAGCTATCCTTATTTTTAGTGTGGACTGATCGAAGGGAAATAAATACTTAACTGACATTCATGCTCTTTACGCAACAGTAATGACAATGACGAAATATTACTAGACGGAAGAATTTTAGGTCATAAAAGAATTCTAGAAAGAAAGAAAGAAAGAAATATTTTATTCGGACCATTACATAAAAAGCATAATTGAAATACATTAAATAATAATAATAAAACAACAATAATATACACACGATACTAACTAACTAATAACAACACGATATAAGCGTTATCGCATGTATAGTATATGTAAACCCTTTATAACATACGCAAACGTATCTCTTTAAGGTATCTCTACCAAAGCGTATTTATTTTAAGAAATTTTACTGCGTAAAAGTAAAAAGCAAGGTACTGTAAAGATACAATGTTCAATGGGTTTCGTACCATTATCAAACCAACATTAGACATTACCAAAAAAAACACGTTTGTTCTGTGGGAGCCCCCCTTAAATATTTATTTTATTCTGTTTTTCTATTTGTTCTTACAGCGGCAACAGAAATACAATATTTGTGAAAATTTCAAGTGTCTAGCTATCACGGTTCATGAGATACAGCTCGGTGGCAGACGGACGGATGGACGGGTAGCGGATTCTTAGTAATAGGGTCCCGTTTTTACCCTTTGGGTACGGAACCCTAAAAACAAACAAAATAAATATATCTTACACTCAGTTACCTAATACGATTTTTTTTTGGTTTTAGAGATTTTACTAAGTTCATGGTATTCGCCAGTAAATATTTAATATTTTCTGTAGCACAATTTCTGCAATAAACCATTCTTGAGTAATCAATTCTAGCTAACTCTTCTTTGCTGACTAAATCAGGCAAACAAATGGCTTTTTAGCCCTAAAATATTAGTGTTAAGGATGGCGGGTGATTAAATTTAAATTGCTTAATATTGGAATGAAATTATTTGGTATCAATAAATTTTAACGAATGTCACGTTTCCCTTAACGATTATGACACGATACTCATCGATCTGATACGCTAAAATGATACAAATTTCAATCCAAATATCAAAATCAAATCCAAAAATCAAAATTCCACCCATGCACCGCGTACAACCGTGGGGACTAGAACTCACTTGTTTAGTGCAGCTGCACCGAATAAACGTGTCGCGCCACTAGCTCGTATGGCTTGGCTATTCCACTTACTATCTAAATGAATATCTTCCAAGAACAAAGTCACCTAATCAATATCTGCCACTGTGGAGCGTGCAAAAATATCTGACGCATCCCCCCCGGCCCTAGAAATAGAGTCGTATCAGATATTTACGCACGCTTCGTGCCAGATATTGGTGCTAGTTACTGTACGCACATGAGCTTACACAGTGGAACATTTCTATAACGCTCATTAAAACTGGCCGAGTACCCTTCACACATCCCCTGATCCTGGTAATAATTTTCTTCCACAGCACTCCTTATATTGTTAACGGGAGAATAATGTTATAATTTACGCACCGCGCAAAACGGCCGGAGGCAATCTGTCCGTCCTCCGACAAAGGCGGGATGATTTATGCACATCGCCACAGCTCGCTAATTATCGTTAAATTCGTTAAACAGCCTCTCATATATTAAACTCGGCTTTATGTGCTCTAAACTGTCAACTGTAAAAGTTCTCTACTAATTCAAGGCCGGATTGCTGCGGTAATGGATATAGTTAGGATTTTATCAACGTTCCACTTAATGGATCGCTGTTCAGCTTTCCTAATTAAAAACACATGCAATGTTTGTCAATTATATTTTGTTACTAGCTGTTGCCCGCGACTCCGTCCGCGTAGGAGTATGAAAAATAGTAAACATCCTTTTCGCAGACCCACCGAATACACACAAAAAATATCATAAAAATCGGTCAAGCCGTTTCGGAGGAGTTTGGTCACAAACATTGCGGCACGACAATTTGATGTATTAATAAAATAATATTTATTTCAAAACTCAAGGCTTCATATTAACAAAACAACAATATTGTAAATTACATAATGACAATCAAAATCAAAATAAAGTATTAGATAGGACTTTGTAAATTATGTTTTTTTTTTTATTCGACTAGATGGCAAACGAGCAGGTGGGTCTCCTGATGGTAAGAGATCACCACCGCCCATAAACATCTGCAACACCAGGGGTATTGCAGATGCGCTGCCAACCTAGAGGCCTAAGATGGGATACCTCAAGTGCCAGTAATTTCACCGGCTGTCTTACTCTCCACGCCGAAACACAACAGTGCAAGCACTGCTGCTTCACGGCAGGATTAGCGAGTAAGATGGTGGTAGCAATCCGGGCGGACCTTGCACAAGGTCCTACCACCTGCAAAATATTGTACTTACTCGTAAAACTACCGTGAGACTCACTCATATCAAATTATACTTATTGACCCGGAAACATGTCGAGCAAAATTTGATATAAGACGTGAGTTATCCGGGTCAATATAATTTAATATGACTTTGGATTTTTTTTTAACCCACAAAATTACGAAATGATTCGAAAAACAATTTACAATTATTAATTTCTGTAACACATTACGTGTTAAATAATTGAAAATCTGAAAGAAGTTCGTTTAGAATCGAGAGTAGAATATTCATATTATTACTATGCTTTGCAGCTGGTGTG
The DNA here is from genome assembly GCF_025370935.1 of Choristoneura fumiferana. Taxonomy (NCBI): domain Eukaryota; kingdom Metazoa; phylum Arthropoda; class Insecta; order Lepidoptera; family Tortricidae; genus Choristoneura; species Choristoneura fumiferana. Next base: position 23,468,822 of record NC_133474.1, on the reverse strand, counting down.
CTTATTTTTAAGTCTCTTTTTTACTGTACCCAGTTTAAAAGTTATGAATACAGAATACGCCAATGTTTTAATGAGGTTGCATACTATTTAGATAATTTAATACTGGCCATTTTTTCAATTTTAACTTGATACATTGGGTGACACTATTTATCGGCCGTACAATACCGACGTGGAAATACCGACCTGATATTGATATGAAACCGCGAATGTGTGCGTATGAAGTCTACTTAAAACTTTCCTCATTTGCACACATTGTAACCCAAAAACTCAACAGAATAGCTGATTTTAGCTTTTTCAACTGAAAACTCCGATGAGAAAGCTTTTTACAGTTATAAAAAATATATATTATTTTGTTTCTAGCCTATACCTAGTTGACCTTAGTGTCTCATCATCAGCATCATGTCAGCCGAAATACGTCCACTGCTGGACACAGGCCTCCCCAAGGCTCTCCACTCAGAGCGATCTTGCGCTTTTCCGCATCCACCACGACCCCGCGATTTTAACCAGGTCGTCGCTCCATCTTGTTGGAGGCCTACCGACAGCTCGTCTGCCGATCCGCGGACGCCATTCGAGATCCTTCTAACCCCATCGGCCATCAGTCCTGCAAGCAATGGCCCCGCCTACTGCCACTTCAGTTTCGCAATTCTTCTAGCTAAATATGTCGGTTCGGTAACCTTAGTTCTACTGCGGATATCATACCTTAGTGTCTAATAGAATCTAATATTTGCCAGTGAGACAGAAAGCCGCGAATCTTTATTAGAAAGCTATTCTAGTGTTTATCTTTACTTGCTTGCGTTTGAATTTATGTAACTGTGTTCATAGAAGCGACTACACGAAAAATTGATAGTTTCCTTGTCACCATCAACCTATAGCTGACACATAAGATACTAGGTATAATCGACCAAGAAATTGGTTTACCACCCAAAGGTTTAATGCCATTTGTAGCGTTTAGAATGTCAAAGCCTATTTTCACTCACAAGTCAATATGACATATTAGCCTTATTGTTTTATTTATGAAGTAGGAACTGGCATTAAAATTGGTAAAGCATTTTCTTCGTCGATTATACTTAATCTACTGTTGGAATCAGGCCTCTCAGATTGAGAGGCTTGGTGTGTTGTCTCCACGCAGGCCCGTGCGGATGGGAGCTTCACTCCCACCATTGAATTATTTTGCAGGTTCATACAGGTTTCTTCATAAATAATTTTCTCCACCTAAAAGCTCTTGTTAAATTTCAAAAATAATTTGGCATATAAATTGCGAAAACCTTGCAGGTGCCAATCTGGGTTCAAATCCACGACCTTTTGCTTGAGTGGTTATAGGTATGGCATCCCACTAGGCTACCGTGGCCTTTTTTCTGAAAATCTAAATCTATAATTTTTGATTTATCCAACATTCAATTATAATCTCAAACACGATTCTCCAATTAAATTAATTCCAAATATTATTCAGTTCTAAAGCAATTTTATCATATCAAACTATGTGGTTGGTCCCTTCCACACTCACGCGCAATACGATGTTAAATTGCGGCTCAAAACGCAGCACAGCTAACGGCAAACTAAACTGTCATAGCGTGTCCCTATCAAAGTATTTCTTAAATATATTTTAAATTTTAAGAATGTTGAAATAATAATGCTGCTCAAAATTTAGGTCTTAAATATCTTTAAAAAAAATTGAAGACTGGAGATTGCAAATGTCTCTCTCTCAAATTGATTCTTTACTCACGGACCGCAGAAGGTTCGTACGCGAGTGTGGAAACGCCATAACAATAATGTTGCGGATGTATCATGCATTATTTATGTTACCCATATTACCGGAGTGCAGTTGCTGGTGTTTGGTTATTTAGATTAATAAGCGTGGTGTTCGGTGTTATAATTAGTGAGTCTGGTGAGTCTGTGCGTGTTATCAGTGCTAGTTAACGCGCTTCATTAAATTCTGCATTAATATTATAGATAATGGTTGATCTAATTACCTGGTTAAAATATTTAGGAATTTGTTCTCTTCGATCAACAATACGTAGTATCGTTCATCGAAGTTTGTTCTATTTAGTTTCTGTCGATAATGTCATCGATATAAAAGGCTGACGCAATGTTGGACTTAGCCACTAGTTGGACCTACGGCTTTCGATCAGAGCGTTGTTTGTTCGAGCTGCAAAGATGTTAATAAACTGCTATTAGGCTGCATTTTTCCAATATGGTGGCGCGAGTGGCAGTGATATGACTAAAATAGAGTTCGAAAAAAGCAAATCTAAATCTATAAAATTGTCATGCTAGTTCCCAATAGATGACAACCTGATGTCACCTCTAGTGCTGCCATAAAATTAAAGATACTAATTGCGGGGATTAGGACTCGGATGTTTATTTAACAAGCCGATTTAGAATTTCCGATCCCAGTTATATCGACCGGTGAACTGACGCCCGTGCCTCCGTTATTTAGATCACTCTTGGATACAGTTTCATGCTGAATCTATCAATCTGCATGCCGATCGCGGCTTCATTCTGTATTCCTTGTTGGAGGTATCATAGCGGCACTGTAAGGTTTGAAATCGGTACCAAAAATACCGGTAAGTACTAAATAAATAAAGTGAAAACGTTTATTCTGGAAATAGGTCTCTTGCAAGTTTATACTGCCAGTGATTTCGGAGAGACCATCATTGACAAGAATAAAGTGGCGCATAAAACTTAGCTGAAAGTCATTAGAGTCGCTAAAGGGTCCCGATATTTTCCAATTCGTTTCTACGGAACCGTTTCAAATTGAAAGCACTGGTATATACCGCTTTAGTACCAGTATTTTGATATCGATTTCAATTTCTAGCTGACTCCAACGTCAGACTTCTTACGTGGACGATCACCGATCAGTCCTCTCGCTCCTGCATGTTTAATTACGTGGTACCTGTACTTTAATCGATACGATGTAGATTCTGAAGTAGTATAATATCGGTAACTGTTCTTGTTTTAACTTTCGTGAAAACAACCGCGTGTCAAATACGTATGTATGAATAAGAATGTTTGATTAGAATATTTTTGCATGACTTTTTACGTTTAGATATTTGAATCTTATTACATAACTTTTTCACCGGATGATGATGATAATTTTCTGTAACAAGATTTAATGCAAATAGAATATAATTTCTATTTCTACGATGTTTTATTGTCAATGTCAACTAATGATCGTGGCCGTTACAATGTCAAGTTATAAACGTCGAATATTTTTTATAATGTTTTATATATGTGTTATATATTTATTGTATATAGTTAGGTATTTGAGGTTTATATATGCATTTATATTTATTCAAATGTTTTGCTCTATTTGTCGATCCTTGTTTTTTGGATTGCTCCTCTACCACTCAAAGGTTGACTGGCAGAGATCCCTGCAGGGATAAGTCCGCCTTTGTACTTAACACAACTTTTATTTATGTAACCTTTTTGTTTTTCCTTTTTGTACAATAAAGAGTATAAACAAACAAACTTCATAGTTTCCACGGGATAGTAATAAACAAATTCTTGGCGGTTACTATATCGCTACCAAGCTCGATACCGATACTTAGGTATCAAAGTCAAAATTACAGGTATTGGAAAATACCGGTATTTCAAGCCTTGGCTGCAACGCCCGTCTATTTTATAGCGGCTCAGGCTGTCAGTGGGCTGTATCGATGCCAGTAAGCCCGCTATTGGCTTCGCTGCGATGCAGTAATGCAACATGTTAAATAAAGCTCTGAAATTTTATCTTTTTTTTTTAAGATATTGAGCGTCGAATGAGAGTTTATATTTTGAATTACTTCTTACATAACATTGTAGATATTCACATATTTATTTATAAAATATATTTGTCTTTCCGTTTAGTTATTTTGAGTGAGTGAGTACCCCGTAAAGGTTTTCTAACAAAATTTTCGATCCAAAATGTAGTCATGTTTTTCACGTGGTACTTTTTGAATAAGATGTAAAAATATTTGTCAACCAAAAATACATCAATAATATACATAATATTATGAACATGAGCATAATTGTAGTTCACACTAACCCAAACAGTTGCTTTAAAAGGGGTTCTGGATCAATTTAAAAACTTAAAATAACAGCAAAATCGATAGCAAAGAAACAGCACTAAGCTAGTAAACACTTCACTAATAAAATTAAAACCAATTCCATATAATCTGCTCTTTCCCACTTAAATCTACTAAGCTTAGCGACAAAAATATGTAAGGTAAATATATAAACATATGATATGCGTTAAAGATTTTAAACCAAAATATTTAAAACCAAAGCAAGTAAAACATCATCTACGTACGTTAAAAGTTGATTCAATTAATAGTTAGTAGGAAGTGCTAAGTCAAGTGGGCGGGACGGAGGCAAATGGTTTATCCCAAAACAAAGCTATATAAAATGCACAGTCAGCTCGTTACGTCGGCGTAAGTCAACGTCGGTATGCCACCATATCACTAATGGTGATATAATGGTGCTGTTATAATAAATAAGAATAAAAGTAATTAGTTCAATGGAGTGTGTGAAGTTCCCAATTGCACGGGGCCCGCGAGGGCTACGGCCCAAGCCCTCCCATTCTGAGAGAAGCCCTATGCCCCGCAGTGGAACTTATGTATAAAGGCTGGGATGATGATGATGATGAATAATTAAACCATACCACAGGTATGTCACACACACACACACACACACACACACACATAAATATTACATGTGTCTAACATCCTTGTAGCATGGTAAACGATTGTGTTATTCAGAGTATGAACTCTGGTTGAGTTCAAAACAGCCAGTGTAGTGTGGTGGTGGTGATATTCGGGTTTGTGTGATTAGTGTGTGTTCTTACAGTGTGTAGGTGAAGGTCCTGCATGAACACGCATTGGTTGCATAGATGTACCGTCATAAGCAAGGGTGAGCAGTTTGTTTTTAGTTCAATTCTTCGGAACGATTTTACAAAGTTTTCTTTTGTTTACATTGGTCTGAATTAATTATAAGCGATTAAATTCTTTATGTGAAAGTGACCGTTAATAATTAACATCAGTAACGTTTTTCATTTTCTTCATAAGCCACGAGTGTAAATAAAAAATAAGTAGGCACTCTAATTGTGTAGAATTAATCGAGCAAACTTACAAATATACTCTTTATAAATACTCATTTTCAAACTTCTCTCGTTTGCTTTTTGCTCATTTCAAGTGATGGAGAGATTTTCGTAGATTTTTTTTTGATCCGCTTTATTTTGAATTTCAAACTCTTTGATATACAGTTACGCTTTTTATCAATTACGCCTTGAAAGATGTTTTACGTAATTCATAGAGGGGAGTTGATACGCAAGTTTGATAGCTCAGCCTAGTGATACTAAATGATAACGCTTTAATTTTTTAGATATTGGAGAGGACTGAGGATTTTTTACATGCATCTATTTATTTTTACTTATTCTAACTTTTGTTGTTTATTTACTTTATTTCAACAAACATAATATAGTATAAAAAGAAACGATAACAATTATATAGATTAAAAAATATCAAAACCCTGTATCTGTTTTGTTTATAGAAAATGTATGTGATATCAGCGTTAGTAAGATGTTTACAAACATTCTCATCATCATTATCCTACTGTTTTATCCTACTTATCCTATTGTTGGATGCAATTCATCTTTTCCTTCACACCTACCTGTAAAATTTTAGGTTTCTGTTATTTTAACTTGTTATCTGTTGGACTCTCTGTCATTTAAAGGTTAACTGGAGTAGATCTCTTTAAGGGTATATGGTTTGAGTTGCGTCCAACTAGCTGTTGCCTGAGACTTCATATGCGAAGAATATGTTTATCACTTCCCGGAATAAAAAGTATTCTGCGTTCATCTACATCCAAAAGTAAAAAACTATCTATCTCTTTCGGTTGAGTAGATACTTTAAGTTTGAAAGCGTAGCAGGCAATAAAGTACCAAAATCACTATTTTTATTCTCTCCTGGTAGGTACTCTCGTGTTTTTTGTGCTTTCATTCATTTTACTAAATTACGACACTTTAATCACCAGTGCACTCTAATTCTTCTTTTTTTTACTTTCATTTATATTCTTCTTTTTTTATCTTGTACTTTACCCTTTTTTGTATTATTTGTATATGTAATACATGTGTGTTACGAAGAAATTTTTCATTTCATTTTATACTTCTATTCAAAAATTATTTCCTGCATTATACTACTAGCCACCTAAAAGACAAAATAAGGATGATGAGGGCAAACCATTAGTTCCCGCTGCTTTTAACCCAAATTTAAAGCACAGGGTGACTTGAGCCTATGTCGGGGAAGCAAGCATTCCCTCAGGCCCGTCTCCTCTCGTGGCTCGGGCCGCCTTGCGTCATAATCGCGTATAAGCTGCGGCACATTAATTACCCTTAAGTGTTTTCGGATAGTTGTTCGCGTACCCTTCGCTTTGGGCTGATCTATACACTTACAGCCTTATTCATAAAAAATCCTTAATTGAGGTTTGATCGGTCTGTTACTTAGCAGACTGATTAAGCTTGTTAGACGGTTGTCAAGAAGTATGATTCATAAACGCTTGCTAGCAGTCTGCTAGTTGTTGAGCCGCTGATAGACTGATTAGACTCGTTATGTTGGCCACCTTGACAAATCAAAGACAAAAAATGGCCTAATCGATAATTAAAAAAAAAAAAGTTGACAGCAGTGACAGCAAATTAGATGAAAAAAAATAAAAAGCGAGAAGTTTGTTTTCCCGCCATTTCCGATCCGCATGTTTATGTTGTGCAAAAAAGCCATAATTGTGTTAATCATCCTATTTTTTTTCATACTTATTGCTAATTTATTGCTGCTAATTTAGAGGATTTTTAAATACGAATTCCTGAAAATATTTTTTCCTGGTTTTTTTTAATCTTTGCGTAACTTCACCTTTCACTAAAATATCTTCGGTATGGTTTTTTGCTCTTGTCAAAGTCAGCTGTTCAAACTTGTGGCGGCCATTTTGTGACTTAGCAGGGAGATAAAGGAGGGTCTACGGTCCGCTAACTTTAGCAGAGCCTTGATCGACTGATTAGCGCTAACAGACGTTTATGAATCATGTTTTTAGCATCGGGCCTTCAAGGAGCCTTCAAGGAGGCTCTAACTTTTTATGAATAAGGCTGTTAGAATATGCCACGAATGTACGACGCACAATAGAAGGGCCGGGGCTTTGTCATTGAAAACTGCTTTGACAGATGAATGAATGTGAATGTGGCTAAGTTATGCCCACGAATATAACTTAGTTGAACGGTTTGATCAAACCATTATTATTTTAGATTACGATTGGCTTCTTAAAATATGACATTGGCGAGCTTTATGAGAGTACAGCGCAGGAAACTGAAATACGTAGGTACCAGAAGAACCTTTTCATAATAAATTTCACGATGATTTCTTTGGCAGATGTATGGGATGTCAACATGACATTAGTAGGTACCTAGCACAAAGATTCCACCCTAGTATATGATTCAGTTTCCTTGACTGTCCAGTCAACTACAAAGATATCGATACGGCCAAAGCTACAAAAATATACAAAAAAATATAAAATAAATATGTACGACCATAATGTTAAGTGCATAACGTAGTTTTTAAGGTGCGACCAAACTGCTGCTTAAAAACGGTGACTGCACGGAATCGCAGTGACGCACCGTATGCGCACCGTTTTTATCGTATGCTCTCCACACCGCTGCTTAATATACGGAATCGAAGTGACATGCCGTAAACGACAGGCCTTTACCTTACAAAAGTCTTGTCGTTTACGGCCCGATTGGGCCCAATTGGGCGGCGATTCCGCACCGTTTGCGTATTTTAAGCAGCGGTGTGGAAAGCATGCAAAAAAAAACGGTGCGCTTACGGTGCATCACTGCGATTCCGTGCCGTCACCGTATTTTAAGCAGCCAAGCGGTGTGGAGAGCATGCGATAAAAACGGTGCGCATACGGTGCGTCACTGCGATTCCGTGCCGTCACCATTTTTTAAGCAGATTGCGGATTGCAGATTTTTATATTTGATTTTTATAAACTTATGATATTATCGTCAGTACGCGTGCTATTGAAGAAACAGTTTCATCCTTTACATACTTGTACCTGAACTATAGCCTTTTATGGACTATTAGCGGACTAGCAAGGCAAAAGGTTAAGCTTAAGTCATTGATATGGACCTCCGCACAGTAACGCCTGAAACAATCAAACATTCACACAACTTATTCTTCGGCGCTACAAAACTTCTAAAAACGCTATCAGATAACCAGTTAGTTCGTATACTTATGTTGTAATGATCACCAACAACATTTTTCCTGTAACCGCCACTATTTCGTATAAATTGTCGCTGTTAAGTGCGTGAGCACTAAACGCTTTGTAGCGCCCATTTCACTAAAATTTTCGAGGTACAAACAATTTTCACGGCGACTACATTCACACAAATCTACTAGATATCATTTATTGGCTGTATACGACCGGGCCGTCGCGTCTTGACCTCTGCATCGAACGATCAGATCGCCAGAGCTATAAACACATAATAAAACACCAGGAGGGCGCTGCGCCATCTCGCAAGATATGCTCCTATTACCAAGCAAATCTTCGGAGCCGACGTGAGTGGAATGCCCCACTCGTACAGAAATTCGGCTCTTGTAAAAGAAATATCGCGAAATTCTTATGAGTGTCGGACGTGTCGTGCGGACATTGGTTTATGGACGACCCAGCTTTAAAAGGCTGCGAATGGATGATGAATCTTATAAACAATATGCGACGTATGATTATATGCCGACAAAACAAATCCTGTCAAGTTATAAAACTGGAATTTAAGTATTAATTAATTATCATATTCTTCTTCTTCAATATTTGTATGTTTCTCTTGTGCCTATGCTGACTGTCATAAATTAAAGTTTCGTGTGTTTTATTTCACATAAAGTATTTTTTAAAATTGATCAAACTATTTTTAAAAATCTTGCAACCCATAAATTCATATTTTAATGATTATTTAATTAAATAATTATTTCTAAAAATAATAAAAGTAAGTTTATGAATAACAAATAAATAACCAAGACTACGATGACCTATTTTTGAAATATTTTTTCGTACTAGGATAATTTGATGTTCATTCTAAAAAGAAACCCTCGCACCGCAAGATACAAAATTAGGCCCAACATGAAATTAAGTGCCCCGTACTGAAACTGGTTTATCCGGAATACTGTGACTTGATTTGCTAATTCTCCGTCACCCTTCCAAGACCTAAAAGGTTTGGAAACTTCGTTTTTTGCAGCAGCGCTTACTAACATCGAGAAATTTGCTGGCTGTTGCGGGAATTAAAGCCACCAGAGGGCAGGCTCACCGCGGTAAATCATAATACTAGGCACCTCACGTAATTCCAAAACGAAATTCCATTTCTGGACGAATCGAATTGGAAAAATTCAAATTTAAGATGTTGCCCGCGGGGCCGATAAATTTTAAGTTTTGAATCAACAAACACTGAGATTTTTCCGCTCATTCCTTGTACGGTTTACGAAGCCGAATCGCGTAGAACGATGTTTTCGACTGTCGAATGTTTTACTGAACTTAAACTAAAATCTGATTATGCGCAGACTAGCTTTTATTTACCCGCGGTTTTGTTGGCGTGAATATTAAAACTACATAGATAGGGATTTTACTAAATTTTCAAAAAATACTTTGACGTCTTCTTTAAATGAAAATTAAAAAGGCTTAAACAAGTCTAGCTTAGAACTTTTAAGTCCCTAACTTAAATTTCAACAGAAGAGGACCAATTTAAAATCCTATTTCCTAGTAGGTCGTCACTGTTGAAGTTTATCTAACAGATTTCTGGGTTACTTACTTGTTTTTTCCTAGTCAAAATACCATATACGGGACTTATCACGCTATTTTTACACACATAATATTTACCTCGACGTTTCGGCAACGTTACAGTTGCCGTGGTCACGAGTAGACATAATAAGACGTAATACGTAGACGTGATAAGTCCCGTATATGGTATTTTGACTATGAGTGAGAATCACGAAAGTTTAAAACGTTATTGTTTTTTCCTTTTTGAAAATGAAAATGGAATTTTTTTTTTTGAGACACTAAAATATCAAAAATACAATAAAATAAAACAGAAAAGGGTAAGTGACAATGGGAAACTATTTATGTGCCCGAAATGGTCCCGCCTCAGCATAAAGCGCTGGTCTTCCTGCGAAACCATTTTTTTTTTAGTTTTATTTAAATTTTTGGGTTGTGTTAGTGAGCATTTTTTTTAATTTTAAACTTTTTTTACATTTGATACTTTTAGATTTCGTGTGAAAATTATAGTTTAAAAGTATAGGTATTTATAACCTATTACTTTAGTGCTATACTTAATAACACACTACTATGTTTAGACAGTTTTGACAAATCTAATTGAAAACCGCTCGGCTGTTAAGGCTTCAGAGGGAATCAAAGAAATAGAAAGACACACAATCATACAAACACTTCAACAACACAATCTTCCAGCGAGCAGTCGGGTAAAAAGGTAGCCACGATTCTCTCGTAATTTAATTTGAATAAATTTTGTTGCTCCAACGATACCTTTATTATTAAAATAACCCATTGTTGAATTTATCTGGTTCCATACATGAAAATGCTTAACGTAAAATGACGACATAAAAAGTGTTTCCTTCATTAAAAGTTAGCCTGGAGGCATACCTATTGCTAGGACTTCAAAGGCGGGCCCTTAATGAGTAGGTAAGCGTTTACCGGGATTTTATATAAATATAAGTATTTTCTTGTGTTTTGTCAGTGTTTTGCTTTTAAATTTCATATAGCACCAAGTAATACGTGGGAAATGTAAAGCGGCTTTGGATCTACGAGCTTTTATTTAACTTGCAATGCTTCGAATATAAATTTTCCAGTTGATTTCATCCGTTCTATTGTTAGGAACAACTTGAAATTCGGCACAGATGAGTAGTTTGGATGTCATTGGAAGAAAAGATAAGAAAGAAAACATTTTGACGACCGGATGGCCAAGTGGTTAGGGAACCTGACTACGAAGCTATCGGGTTCGATTCCCGGCCGGGGGCAGATATTTGTGTGAATAACACGAATGTTTGTTCTGGGATCTTGGATGTTTAATATGTATTGTATGTATTTATCTATATAAATTAATAAATAAATAAATATTACGGGACAATTCACACCAATTAACCTAGTCCCAAAGTAAGCTTAGCAAAGCTTGTGTTATGGGTACTAAGCAACGGATAAATATAATTATATAGATAGATACATACTTAAATACATAGTAAACACCCAAGACCCGAGAATAAACATTCGTATTTTTCATACAAATATCTGCCCCGACACGGGAATCGAACCCGGGACCTCAAGCTTCGTAGTCAGGTTCTCTAACCACTAGGCCATCTGGTCGTCAATATAAGTATGTTTATCCGTAGCCTAGTATCCATAGTACAAGCTTTGCTTAGTTTGGGACTAGGTCAAATTGGTTTCAAGTGTTCCAAGATATTTATTTTATTTTTATTATTTATTCGTGAAATGGTAAGAATGGATAGGAATAATAATAACAAAAAATAAATACCTAGTAATGCATGTCACGAAATGGCCCCAAATCAGCAATCAGCTGATCTTGCGAACGGAGCTGGTCTTCCTTTGGTCATCATACATAAAAAAATACAGTTAAAAGTGAGACCGATACAATTTTCAGTTAAAAATACATTCCTATTTATAAATAAAAAACAAACACTTACATTACAAAGTGGGCTGCCAGAAAAGAAAAAGAAATAGGTCAGTCTCCTTTTCCCTTCTCATTCTTAACAAAAGAGAAAAAAAAAGAAGAAGAATAGACAAAACAACTGATTTATCAAAACAGAAGCAAAAGGCTTAAAGCAGAAGGCGGCATCACAAAAAATAACTTTTGAGTGATTTATACCATTGTGCAACTTAAGACATTGTGTATCAGATGGTTTAAACAACTTAAGTGTTTTTTAACCGACTTCAAAAAAGGAGGAGGTTATCAATTCGGTTGTATTTTTTTTTTTTTTTTTTTTTATGTTTGTTACCTCAGAACTCCGTCATTTTTGAACCGATTTGTAAAATTTTTTTTGAGTTCGTCTAGGAATGCTTTCAATTAGGTCCCATAAGCAGCAAATTAGGATCTCATGATCTGATCTTAAGGAAATCGAGGGAACTCTTCAAATATTGTAGGGACACCTATAGTAATTTGGATATATTTAGCAGTAACTCGTGCATTTGCTCTTGCAAATCATAATTTGGTGAAGTGGAACTGATGATGAAGACCAGATTTGACCAACGGAACTACTACTATCAATAAAAAGTATTTCACGGGTTAAATTTAAATTATCATGATTAATATACTTACCTAGATAAGCAACTAAGAAGAAGCTTTAAGTTAATGATTCTTTCGAACTGATCTGATGCTGAAGCCAGAAGGTAGGCAACGGAACTCTGTTATAAAACAACGTAACTAAGTCGTGTTTGAGCTTAATGGAATCGTTGTGAGATGTTCTTTGGCTACAAATCACTAAAAAGTGATAAATAAAAAAAATTTTTAACAAAAAAGTAAAACCGACTCCAAAAAAATAAAAAAATAACAAAAAATGGAACCGACTACAAAACTCTTGAAAATATTTTTCTAGGTAAGTAGGTACGTACTAGCTCGAAGTCGGTGACTCAGCACGACCCAGCAGGAGGGATTGAAACCCATAGTATGTAGGTGAGGTAGACGACTATTGTGAATTGTCCCACTCCTGCTGGCTCGTGCTGAGGCACCGACTTCGAGCTAGTACGTACCTACTTGCCTAGAAAAATATTTTCAAGAGTTTTGTAGTCGGTTCCATTTTTTGTTATTTTTTATTTTTTTGGAGTCGGTTTTACTTTTTTGTTAAAAATTTTATTTATTTATTTGAGATACCGTAAAGCAAGCAAAGGTTGCCTTGAGAGGGCAGAATTATTCACAGCAAAAGTGCAATGAAAGTCAAAATCATTGGCAAAATATTAAGTTGTTATAATAGTGTTAGAGATGTTAGAGACAGAGGTTAGATGTGTCTAACATCTGATAGCATGGTGTACGGTTGTGTTGCTCTAAAGATGAGCTCTGTTTGAGTCCGAAACGCGTCAGTGGAGTGTGGTGGTGGTGATAGATGGGTTTGTGTTCTTACAGTGTATAAGGTGGAGGAACTGCACGAACACGCATATCTTGCATAAACTTAGCTATCACAAGGTAACGGGTTAGCAAAGAAATTCTTTAAGTTCATTGATATGGACCTCCGCAAAGTAACGCCTGATTCAATAAGTTATTATTAGTAGTAATATCTATAACTACATACTACTACTACACAGTAATATATTATATATACATACTTAAAAACAATACACGAATGTTTTTCTAGCGCTGCAAAATTCAGGAACCTAAGCGCTCCATGCGTGAAATAACCCGGAAATGTTTTGGTAAATATAGATTATTCCCACATTGGGTGGGGCGTTTTATTGCCATCGCGAGTTATGGCTTATGGACGTTTCGGCCCGCCACACTTACGTAAGTATACAGGGTGTCCACTTTGAATGCCTATTAGCATTTTTATGCGGGTTTTCCATGCTTTGGATTTTTCAAACGGTGATTATGTAACATGTAAGTAGGTACGTCGCAATGGGGATGGTTGTTGGGGTGCACAGTTAACTTTCGAGTTTTTTTATCGGTCATTTCATAAACGCCCGTTTTTAGGGTTCTGTAGCCAAAATGGAAAAAACGGAACCCTTATAGTTTCGCCATGTCTGTCTGTCTGTCCAGCCGCGGCTTTGCACAGGGACTATCAATGCTAGAAAGCTATAATTTTGCGCGAATATATAATATGTAAACTATGCCGACAAAATGGTACAATAATAAATTACAAAAAAAATTTTTAGAGTACCCTTAGAAAAATATTACCTAATTTTTTCGTTATTGCTACGGAACCCTATTTCGGGCGTTTCCGACACGCTCTTGGCCGGTTTTACTCTTTAAACATAGTAAAAATAGTTTTATATAGTGCTGATATGATATGAAGTACAGTGATAACGTTTACGTAGATAAGTGCATTAATTGGCATGCAAATATTTCTTTATGCAATATGTCGGTAGGAAAAATCTTATATAGAGATTAAAACTGAAATTATCGCTATTACACGAAGTATTTCTACTAATAATTAAATAATAGTCATATTATTTAATTTTCTTTAGTTTAATTTAATAATTTATCTTAAAGCCAATGATTACTCTAAGGAAGCATAAATTATTAGGTGCGTGTAAGGGCTTAATTATAGTTTTTTTGGTAATAAAGTAGTAGGTACATACATATAAAAAAAATATGGTTAAGAGATAAATTACATGCATTTTAAATGCCCTGTTTACATTCGAGATGTCGTGATGTGAGTTTTTGCTGACCTTCTGACCTAATTTGCAAAATGAGGTTAGTCAGTGTATGAAAATAGAATATTATTAAAAAATTATGTACATTTTTCAACATTTTTATGGGCATTACATTCATTGCCCATAAACATAGTCCGTGGCCTGCCCTGTTTTAAAATAGAAGAGACCCATCGCTTCCCAAGAGTGGGCAGCAGCGCTATTAGCATCTACGAACTCCGGACTCCAGCTTTGCGGTTTAAAAGCCCGGGGGATATCGCCGCACTATTTTCTCAAGAAAGCCTGTAAGTCTATTGCTGATAATCAACCAACCAGCTCTGTCAAAAAAAAATGTCCATTGAGGTGACAGCAACACTACCCGTTTTGCCTGACTCAAGCGAAAGCGAAGTAATGTATCAAATATTAAATTTCTCAAAAGATCCAAGCTATTAATATTGTTATACGTATTCATTTAAAGAGCGCCCGATCTCGCAGCCAGAGCGTCTCGACTTAAAGGTCCCATTGTTTATTTCAATAGAATCTTCAAGAAATTACCTTATATTGTTAAACAGTAAATTTCCGTCTTAAAACAAGATTTCCTCGTAATTTCTTGACTGTTATACTCTTGGAAAATTCTCAACAAGTCGCGTCAAGTTTTTTAAGGGTTTCTGAACGAGGCGGGTTTAGGGGAAGATCGCGAAAATTAAGAAGGAATATTTTGGTCACCCTAGTGGCACATTGCGGGGAATGTCCCGGGTATTAATGTATGAAGAAACATAACGCGGCCATTTTAAGGATATAGTACGTTTCCGTCGATCCGTGAACGTCCACTGATTTCAATATGCCGTCAAGTCGATTTCGTCTTATTCATATTGTTTGCGAAAGAATATTAATTTGTTTCTAAAATCCAACTACATCAAGGCGTTCTCGACCAACCCAATCGATTACTTGCCTTGATAGCGATAATGATAAGTCTTACCATTAGAAACAACTATCCAAATTAACGAATCCTGTTTTCCTACATTGAAAAAGTAAGTACCACTTCTATTTTTATTATCAATGCTATTTGGAACTTAGAAGTCGTTTCTTCTAATAGTATCGATAAAGATACCAGCAACCTTTTACAACCGGGCAGATACAACTTAGGATTCTTCAATTAAGGTTAAGAGTAAACCTGTTCTGAAGCTAATGAAATATAAATAAATAATAGAAATATAAATATTTATTTAAATTACAGAGAACACAATTAAAATAAAAACACGCATTATGTAAGTATTTGCGAAATAGCGAAGCGGTCCCAGCTCAGCATAGTGTTGGCCTTAATGAGCCACATCTTTACCCTCCTCTGTACTTTTCATCAAGTGAATAGGTCAATCACCGATCAGGTGTGTTGCTAAAAAATAGATTTATCATTATGTCTCTTTTCCGTGCGTGCATACCAAAAGGTCATTGGCTCTTGTCGCCGTCTTGAGCCTTTTAAGGCTAGGTCAAATTCATTGAGAGCCAGCTATAAATAATGAAACTGAACCGGAATATTCTGGGAATTCCCGAAAGGGTGTAAGGGCTTAATATATCACGGGCAAGGGTCCACTTTTTATGCTATACTTTTTCACATTCTGCACTCTTAGTGTGCTTCTGCGCGTTTTATTTAGTAATAATTTATGAAACACTTTTTGTTTGTAGATTTTAGAGGAATTGGTTTCGGTGTGCTTATCGAGGTAGAAACATGACCGTCTTTGGTTGAAAAGTCATATTCTCAGCTCATCTTATTACGGAGTTAACTGTTCATAAGTTTCTGTTTTTTAATTTAAACAGTTTTTTTATATAATTTTATTTTTATTACAAGCTTTTTTTGCTGACTGTCCTTTTTGTTGACTGTACTTGCATTGTCATTTAAACTGCATATCCGTACCAAATTTCAAGTCGGTACTATTAACCATCGAGGAGTTCCCTCCTGCGGAGACGATCCTGGAAAGACCACATTATTGTAGTGTCACCAGATTTACATTAGTATGTCAAATTTCAAGTGAATTGGATTGCTTGAAACAAGTAAATAAACAGGGGAAGCTAAAGAAAAGCTTGTTAAGAAATCAGCCAAGTGTGTGTCGGGCTACACGTGCAGTAATCCATACTTATATGTATGCAGAAATAGGGTATAGAATAGGTATGAGGGGTGGGGGGGCTTCTCTTATACAAATTAGTATTTTAAGGACGATGGTCCTGAGGGCCTACTCCGAAAATCGAAGTTCTTATCGTACAGTCACCAGCATTAATATCTGCCACAGCGGAGCGTGCAAAAATATCTGGCACGTCCTTCCGGCCCTAGAAATAGAGTCGTATCAGATATTTATGCACGCTTGTTGTGTCAGATATTGGTGCTGGTGACTGTACAGTCCCTCTCACTCTCGTATTAAATAATATAAGAGTTGGCGGGATGGTACGATACGAATTTCGTTTTTCGAATTTCGTGGTAGCCCTGCTGGTTAGCTCATGATCAATGTCCCGTTAGATGGCTCTAAAAATTTAAAGATTTATGCAAACTTTAACCCCCGGTTTCATCATCCATTGATTCAAATCTGATAGCTAATGTGATGCCATCTCTGTTTGTTTTGTTTCAATGGGTAGTGAAACAGCCCCTTAATGTTTTTGAAAGATCAACGTTACTCCAATATACCTAGACAGTGCTATCCACGAAGACGCGTGATTTTGTCAAAAGTAGACCATAGTAATAATAATCACGGCCCGCGTCATCGTGAATGACTCTACCTATAACAGTGTCTCAGATAAGCCACGGACAGAGATATAGCGAAATATAAGGATTCCTTATTTGACTTCTTTTCATAGGTAAGTACTAAATCTGCAAAAATCTATGAAAACACGAAAAAATGTCTGCTCATCAGAAGAATTAAAAAAATGGTGATATCGATCGGCGACATTCTGTTACTTAGAGTTTTTCCAATGAACGTTTTTTGACAGGTGAAATTGCTAGATGGCGTTAGAACCGTGAGGTTCGTTTGACGCCACATTTGCTCGCAATTGGCCCATTTAGGCACTTGTCTCACCGCCAGCGAGGAAACGATTGGCTATCGACTATTTTCTCGCTCAAGAAACGAACAAAAGATATAAGATCCTGTGTGAGTAAAGAGACACATATATTAATAGTTGATCGCTGGCTGTTCACACTGTCGGCGAGAACTCGCTCTTACATCTTTTGTCGCAGCGACAAGAGCTATAAAACTCGCTGAGCTATAGATACTCGCTCAGCAATGTCAGCTTGGCGGCCGCCCCGCACGAGCGAGTCGAGTGGAGCGAGTAATCGCCCGTCGCACGCGAACACTCGCTTACAGCCGAGCGACAAAACTACACTCGCTTCTCGCTGCTCGCCCACTCGTTTCTAGTTACTCGCTCTACTCGCTTCTCGCTCATCGTCGGCGGTGGGACAAGTGCCTTAGTAAATGTCAAAGTTGGCAAAACAAACCTCACAGTACAAGCGCCAACTAGCCTTTCGCGGAAACCCTTGTTGCACCCTTCACTTCACCAAAGTGCACCCTGTCAACCACTCCGTACAACCACAATCGCTTGCACATGCAATTATTTTTCCATTTAATCTATGATTTTTAACCGACTACAAAAAGGAGGAGGTTCTATGTTCCAATGTTTGTATTTTTTTAAGTATGTTCACCGATTACTTAAATTCTTTTTTTATTCGAAAGAGTATTCTTCTGAGGTGGTCCCATTGTCACCTAGTCAAGATTTGATGATAGGATCCTAGGGAAATCGAGGGCAAACCTCAAATTTTATAGGCGCACCTATGGCGATTTTGGCATTTTTAGCATTAAGATGAGCATTTACATTCAGAAAGTATCATTTGGTAAACTGGACCTGATGGAGAAGACCGGAGATGAACAATGGAACTCATCAAAGCTAAGTAATGCTCGCTCATCTATAAACGATCATGATTAAAATACGTAGATAAGCGACAGACATAATATGTTTCATCAAAATCGGTTCAGCCGTTTTTGAGATATTGAACTTTGAAGTGACAAAGTCGGGGGTTTTCCAACCTTTTGTTGGTTAGGTTAGGTTATATATTTTGCAGTACCCGCGAATCTCAAGGGTAAAAAGAATTTTGAAAATCGGTCCACAATTGACTGAGTAATCGGTGAACATACATAAAAACATTGGAACATAAAACCTCCTCCTTTATTGAAGTCGGTTAAAAAATAAAACATAATTAATCTACTTTAGGTGGCGGAATCCACGACGTTTTATTCCGAGCCCTTTTGCAAGATGATAATAAACTGTCGTATAAATTTAATTACGGCATAATTAAGTATTTTTGAACATTATTAACTTTCCGGAAAAAGAAGAGCTTATGCGTGAGGGCGGGCTTATCGCTATGCTAAGTGCGATACAATCTTGAGCGTTGCTTCTACATTATGTTGTACTGTTTTGTGTGAAATACAATTCGAATTTGCACCGTTTGGGGTAAAAACTCTAGGAACATGGGGTCCAGGCGCGAAGGAACACGAATGAGACCACCATCCACTGGTTTCCCGCAACCCTCGCGATATCTTCGCTCCTTATCCCAACGTTTAACCATCTCTCTCGACGGCTATTTGTTCTGCGAGCAATGTGGCTTTTTGTTTTTTGGCGATAGATTTCAATTAATAACATCGAAGTCGATTTTATAATAACCTACTTTAAACGTTAGATTATTTCCCAAATAAAAAGCAATTTGGGTGGACCTCAATTCTAATATCAATCGAAATGATATTTTATTCGAAATGAAATGTCAAAACTCATCACCTTTGACGTCGTAAAATTTAGCGGAGAAGACAAAATATATTAAAATATAGGTACATAGTTGATTGACATCTACGAAATTCGTAGATTGACATAGATCTCCGCAAAGTACCACTTGAGTCAATACATTACGAGTATTACACTACATTAACTCCGCACACAAAACAGAATAAAACATAAACGATCGAAGCCTGAAAGAAACTTGATTTATTCACAGCATAGCAGCAATCAAAACAACGATTCCCAAGAACATCTCACGTAAAACATATTTCAAAGTACAAAAATGAAATCCGCGAGCAGAAAAGTAACTTAACTTTCTGTATAACCCGTCCGAGGCCACAAGAGCTGCTTAATGCATCATTGAAATTTGGGCATTCCTCTCCTCGTTATGTTTGAGGGGGTTGAAGGGGGTAAAAGGGGGTGGAGAGGGTCAGGGGGTCGTGAGAAAACGTGTTAGTATGCCCAACGCGTGCTCAGTCCGTTGGCGTTTGACGCTTTCGAGGATTCGTCTCCACGAGCCTTGTAAGTCCAGGGATATAGCGAACCCGTATTTTTAAAACCTTTGGGATTTTGTTAAAAAGAGCAATAAGTATGTGGGGACTGGCGGAATGCATAAACAGGGGAGCGTGTTACTCTGAACATTTTTTTTTGACATGTATATTATTATTTTGCACAACATTTTGATTACGATACTTGGAATTTTTATACTTCTTAAGGAAATATTGGAGGTGCTGAGCAGTGCGAAAAACTCCCTTAAGTGTAAAAAAATAATAAAAAAATGTATCGCGGACTCTTAACATTGCGTAATTTTGGATATGTGAAAGGAAGTAGGTAGTTAGGTACTTTTAATAAAATTTTCGTCAATTTTATAAAAAAATATTCGAACGCTCTAAAATATTAAAATAGTTATTACTTTTTTGAACATGAAAACTACACTATTACTAACAACTTTATTACTTCTTATTAACTCAAAGTATCACTTTATTACGTAATGAAGCAAACACTGGCATCGAGTCTGTCTTTAGAAAACATTTTAATTCATTAAAATGTACGGACAGCAAGGAATTTCCTCATCAACCCCTTTGAGCAATATTTTGCTTAATTATAATGATTTTGCTAGATAATTACTGTACTTACAACATTTTAATGAGCTTCATACTAATGCCGGATTAATTAAGAACGTCGTCGTTAAATTGTGTAACCCATCCTTTGCGAAAATAACGAAGTTTCGGAAAATATTTAGTTACTGGATTTTTTGTGCGGCTGAAAATTTGGAATAAAAAGAGAAAAAGACCACCAAAGAATGTTTTTTTCTTTTCTCATTCTCGTAAAGTTGGAGTTTATGCTTGATCTAGGCGGCATAAAATGACTTTCTATGCTCTATGCATAAAGTAAAATCTTTGTCTAAGACCAAGGTAATCAGGTGTCAACAGCCACAAACAAGAAAGTTTTTTCATAGTATTTTTTTTATTATTTTCAATTTATATAAAACTAAAAATCAATCAAATCAATGAAAATAAAACAAAAAAACTATAAAAATAATAATTATATAATAATAAATGAAAAATAAAAGGTACATAGAAAGTGAACAATTGTTTCCATTGTTGCTATTTCATTTCCTCGCAATCTAAGTGAAAAGCAGAGTGTAAAACTCGAGCATTAAACCCATTTTCCCCTCGACGTGTCTATCCACCCTCACCGTACCGGCTCGGGTGGTAATATTAACATCTTGGGTAAAATGGCTCGTTTTATGCTCTTGTTGTACAATCTACTATTGGAGTTTGCCTTTTTTTACCTTGATTTTTATTAATAAATGGATTTTTATACTGTTCATTATTTTTGGTAATAGATAGAGAGTTCCCGGTTTTTGAACGCATTATATATTTAAATATTAAATGAATTCAAAAATTATAATTTGAATATTAAACTGGTCCTTAATAAGCGAGCATTTTTGTAATAAAAAAGATTTTTGTTCTAAAACTTTCTTTACTCTTCATGGGCACTGATTTGTGCTTCACAATTCCAATAATCGGATTATTAATGCCTTAACAACTTGAGTTCAATGCCAGTTATTGTAAGACCAAAAACGTTATGACTATCACGACTTGCGCCAAATGCGTGTGCGAATAGGTGTATGTGTCTTTTCCTAACAGTGCCCTTAGTGTAAGTTTTCGGTCACAAAATACGTCTCGATCGCGTTCGCGTTAAAATCTCAATTTGTATGGAAACGCGAACATCCCAAACGTTCAGCTAGAGGCGCTGTCCGTGTTTCTATAAAAATTGAGATTTTAACGCGAACGCGATCGAGGCGTATTTGTAACCGAAAACTTACACTAAGGGTACAGTTAAGATTTTTAAATTGTACACGAGTAAATCTTAGAGAGTATCGAGAGGTCGTTCGATGTCACTCATTCAACCAATGGCCAACCGATAGTGTCTTTTACAACCTCGACATTGGCGGAATCATCGATGGTTTCGATGGAGCTATATTTTTTCTAAAAATTGATTGATTGATTGAGACACAAATGTGACACAAACGGGGCCTCACGTGCTTAACGCCAACTAGCTTTTCACATAGACCCCCTTTCCGTGTGAATGTTGGGATAAAAAAATCGAAAAGCAAAAATTATAAACCTTTTTTCTCCTTTCTCTCCTATTTAACCTTATTAACAAAAAAATTAAACCGCCAAAAACTGAAAAGCAAAAAATAATTAAACTTTTTTTATTTAACCTTAATCTAGGTACCAGTTTGAAATCGGTGCCTCAGCACGAGCCAGGAGGAGTGATAGAAGCCCATCAGGTAGACGACTATAGGTCCACTCCAGCAGGGCTACTACGAAACTCGAAACTCAAAGTTCGTATCGTACCGTCCCTCTCGCTCTCGTATTAAATAGTATAAGTGTCAGAGGTTCGAGTTTGGAGTTTCGTAGTAGCCCTGCTGATGGATAGTGATGAGGCACCGACTTAAAAGTCTAGATTAAATATAGGAGAGAAAAGAGAAAAAGGTTTATTAATTTTTGCTTTTCGGTTTTTACGGCGGTTTAATCTTTTTGTTAAGAAGTTTTATACTTTTACCCTTGGGGTATTTTTTTCCATATTTATATTAGTACTAACTTCAAGGTATACACTATCTAATAAAAAAATAATTATCAAAATCGGAATACTCTGTAAAAAGTTATGCGAGGTCATATACATAAAAAAAAAACAAATATACGCGTCGACTTGAGAACCTCCTCAGTTTTTTTTCGTCGGTTAAAACCTAGCCAATATGTTATCCTATACATCCAGTTATACACATGTTAAGTTACAATCAGACCCATTTGACCGCATTTGTAATGGGTGTTTATTTGGAAAAAGCTCATGGTAAGCCGTTGGCCCATAATTGGCTGTAGTTGTGTAACCCGACTATTAAATAGAAAACCTGTCAAATTACCACCGCTAATTATTAGGTTGTAGTATCGCAACTGACGGGCAGGTGGAGCCATCTGATTAACTTCTAAGTTTTCCCACAATGATCGATGAGGGCAGTAAGAAATAAAATTATAGTTACATCTTCTATATAAAAATGAAAATGGATTTCCGAAATGTATGTACGCGCATAACTTCCGAACGACGGCACCGAATCAGAGATCATTATTTTTTTGTTGTGTTTGTTATTGTCAGGACAAGGTTTGTGCGTAGCAAAATTAAAAAAAAATACTGGAACGGGGTGAAGCAGCGGGCAACAGCTAGTTTTACATAATCATGTCGATATGACGTTTTCACCAGTAAGTTTTTCATGAACCAGTAGAAACGCTTCATTGACGAAGCATGATAGTTTTGGGACACCCTGTAGGTATTATATATATATTATACATTATAGTTAGTCTGTCAGTTAGAGAGTAACGTTACGCCCTCCCACTCTTGAACTTTAACGCGGTTCTTTGTCATTTTACAAGCTTTTATTTAACTTGCCCTGTTCGTTTATTTATTTATTTGGGTCAAATCTTGCAAATTAAATTTGACCCACTTCCAGTAGTCCGATCGACTTAAAATTTGGTAAACTTCTGTAAATCTGGTGACAATACAATAATCTGATAGTGACATCCTGGTAGTCCGGCCAGGTTGAAGACTTGAAATTTGGTATTCAAATGTAGTTTGCGTGACAATACAAGTACAGTCAGCAAAAAAAACTTGTATTAAAAATGAAATTTTTACCAAAAACTTATTTAATTTGTTTGATTGACAACAAACGAAAAAACATGTGTCCAAAAATTTCTGATAATTTAACGTACTTAATAGTTTTATTTTGACCAGGAAACTATCCAATAGGATAGTTAGTACAAATTATTATAATATAGCTTCACTTAATCAAGAACGGAGCAAATACATGAACGCCTAACTGTCTATATTGAGTACCTTTACACGGTTCAGCGAGCAAAACGGGCTAACATGGAGCACAATGAAAATACTGAGAGCCTAACATACAGAATGTTGTCATTGCAACTTCTACGATTATCAAGCACATTATTAAATTCTTTAATTGTTTAAGAGGTAAATTTAGGTGCAGAATAGAATTATTAAAATGTCGTGTAGTAATATTTTGTAAATGGTAGTATTTAAACGCACATCATAAAAATACCTTTTTTATCAAAAAAAAAATCCGAATTCACAGCAAAATACTCCACTCAAAATATGACGTAATAAACTGCAACTTATTATTCGTGGCGTACCGCTATTTATCTTAAAGTAAAGCATTATTATTATTGCACAGCTAATAATGACTAACGCACATCATACCTTGTAACTCTCTCTTTTTTAAATATAGCTTCTATTTTGGCACATCAAATATATAATTATCTATCAATTTATTTTCAGCATGTATATACTTTTTACATAACCAGCACTAGTAGGGGCCAAATTATTTTCTAAATAAATAAGGTTCTGGCGTTTCGCCGGCCGCTGCGGCGGCGCGCTCGCTTTGCTCGCTCGGCTCGCGCGTTGTGGTCGCAATTGTACCCCACGCTCCTTCTCGCTCCGCTCGTTGTCGTACCTAATTTTCCGGTGCCAAATTGACAGTAAAAGTTATTTTGCTATGAGAATGAGTATCATCTACGCACGCTCTAGTTAATTAGCTGTGGAGTCAGTATTTTTGCTGTGCAGTCATTTTTAATGTGATTGTAGTATTTTTGTATAGTTTGTGTTGATATATATTTTCGAATTATCTGCAGCACTAGTTTTGCTAAACATTAACAGCCTTATTCATAAAAAGTTAAAGCCTCCTTGAAGGCTCCTTGAAGGCCCGATGCTAAAAAACATGATTCATAAACGTCTGTTAGTGCTAATCAGTCGATCAAGGCTCTGCTAAAGTTAGAGGACCGTAGACCCTCCTTTATCTCCCTGCTAAGTCAAAAATGGCTGCCACAAGTTTGAACAGCTGACTTTGACAAGAGCAAAAATCCATACCGAAGATATTTTAGTGAAGGCAGGGCTACGCAAGATTTAAAAAAAAAAAACTGGAAAATTTATTTTCAGGATTTGTATTTAAAAATCCTTAAATTAGCAACAATAAATTAACAATAAATATGAAAAAAAATTAGGAGATTAACATAATATGGCTTTTTGCACAACATAAACATGCGAATCGGAAATGGCGGGAAACAAACATCTCGCTTTTTATTTTTTTCCTGCTAATTTGCTGTCACTGCTGTCAATTTTTTTTTAATTATCGATTACGCCATTTTTTGTCTTTGATTTGTCAGGTGGCCACATAACGCGTCTAATCCGTCTATCAGCAGCTCAACAACTAGCAGACTGCTAGCAAGTGTTTATGAATCATACTTCTTGACAGTCTATTAAGCTTAATCAATTAAGGTTTTTTTGAATAAGGCTGTAGTTTATTTAAATTGAAATAATTTAATTGATGTACAAAGATATATAAATGATAAGAATAAATTGATAGGATATTTATTTATTTTATGTGCAATTAATAATATTCCTTTTGTAAATATTGGGCAAGCCGATTGGAACAGGGGTCTATGGACGCTTCGCTACTGGTAGGTATACCGGAACGTGATAACTACTCAAACCAATTTGATGTTCCGCTCACATTCCTGCCGCCATGGTCACGAATTAGTACTTATGTCGGGCGGTGCAAGTAGCCAAAACATTAAAGTACTCTTAGCACGGTTTTTTTATTGGCAAGATATTTAGGGCATCGGAAGACGGCTATCGACGGCGAGGTAGACTGAAAAGGATGGCGCGACGCGTTAACAAGGGATTGACCTGACATTGGGCTGGACCGAGAGATCAATAAGAGGAGAGACTTTTTCCTAGCAGAGGGACACTAAATATTTCAGGCTAAAAAGCATGATAAAGTACCGCTTTTGTGCTATAAATTATTTTAAATCGCAACACCCTAATCGTACCTAACCTTTAGGAAATGTTTGCCGAAGTGAAGTACGAGTATGTAACCCACTAAGTACTTCACACATCCTACCTCTTAAACGTGCGAAAAAAGAACAAAACACCGCGTGTGCTCCTAAATCATCCCTCACTCATACAACATTTTCCTGAACTTGTAATAACCAGTTTGACCCAGTTCAGGTCCCGAGTGGCCAAGACGGACACGGGCCGTAATGACGACATTAACAGCTTGGACTGGAAATAATGAGTAAATCCAATTAGTTGGGCGATTTAGAGGTTGCATGTTTGCGAAAGTGTCGGCTACTGTCAAATGAACACGGGAAGTGGTGTTGATAGATTTAATTAAATTTTAATGTGCTCGATGTGGTTCATTTGATTCAGATTTTTGCCGTTACTGTTTACATGTTCAAGATCATAAATTGTGTAATACAGATGTCAAAAAACATAAACATGTCATCAAGGATAAAGCGTAGGTTGCGTTGCCATTCTATTTTGAGTAGCGTAAATATAGCGTCAATATTTTTGTCACGTGTTTAAGGAATGGAACCCTTAGAGGTAAAATTTTTGTCCGTCTATCTTTCTGTGTGTCTGTTTGTCTGTCTATCTGTCGGTATGTCAGTCTATCCGTCTTTCAAAACCCCTTTTTCTCAGTACGCCTTAGGATAGTGAAATCGAATTTCTAAGTCAACGCAAATAACAGGTATTGTTATAAAAAAAAAAATTTAATACAATTTTCCAGGGAATCAAAACCTGTAATACGAGTACTTCCAGTTGTCCTAGAAACTCTTATAGTACAAGCAATATATAAATAAAGTCTGAAAATTTATATTTTATTGGCTATCTTTCTATGTCAGTAGACATCTGAAATGATTGCAAATTGAGTGCATTTTGCTGAGGACAGGGGCTCTGCTAACACTGGATATTACAGTACAGAACTTAAATTGAAAATACAAACTGAAATATAGATGCACAGAAAAACCAGAAAAATAAGACCGGCACTGGGAATTGAACCCATGTCCTCGGCATCCCGTGCCGCGTGCTATACCGCTACACAACTGCTGTCCAGCAGCTGTGCACGGAATGCCGAGGACCTGGGTTCAATTCCCAGTGCTGGTCTTATTTTTCTGGTTTTTCTGTGCATCTATATTTCAGTTTGTATTTTCAATTTAGGTTTTACCAGATGAACGTAAAAGTAAAAATTTGGAATTGAAATAAAAAATACAAAAAGATTCCAAAAAAACAATCTTAAGTACAGAACTTGTTTTTGTTATTTCACGTGGTTTTTTATGTGTTTTAGTTACAGTATTATTCAGGTAAAACATACAGAAAAGTCCTTTTTAACTTGATACCTTGCAAAGTGGATATCAAGGGCTAGTGACGCACGCCCACTGACGCCCAGTCGGCGATTTTTAAAGGGGCTCGAACGGCTCTTGCATAAATTTACGTAGGCGTTTAACAACGATCAAGGTGGACTAGAATCATGTAATTATACACGTGCGCCGATTTTCACTTCCATTGAAATAGAAAAAACGAGATAAAAAAATTGAACCGACTACAAAAAACCAGGAAAATAATTTTCTACCAGTCTGAAGTCGGTCGGTGCCTCAGCACGAGCCAGCATGAGTGGACCTATAGTCATCTACCTCACCTACGCACTTTATTTGGGCTTCAATCACCCCTGCTGGCTCGTGCTGAGGCACCGACCGACTTCAGACTGGTAGAAAATTATTTTCATGGTTTTTTTGTAGTCGGTTAAATTTTTTGTTATAATTTTTTTTACGCTTTTTAGTGTAAATAATCTAAGATTTATTAGTTTAATATCAACTGCTCGTCACCTTTTACGAAGGATTGCTTTTTCCAATGCAGAGTTTTCCGAGACGGTTCATTTTTTTGGACATTCAAAAGTGCTTTTTACCAAATTCAATAAAGATATTTTGAAGTGCTTAGCACTGTGATTAAAAAAAAAAAATACTAAATACTTGTTATAGTTTTGTATAACTCCGATGGTCAACACTGGTCTTCATTATCAGTTCCACTTCACTAAATGATGATTTTCAAGAGCAAATGCACGAATTACCACTAAATATATCCAATTTATTATTGTTTATATATATTATGGTATTGTACTGTTAGAATTACACCTCTCCATTTCTTCCGTGGATATCGTGCGACAGGCTAGCAACCTGTCACTATTGTACCGTTTTTGTCAAACTTAAAACCTACAATTGCTAAAAGTGGCTCCGAAGCGGTAAAGTTTTGTGTGCTCTGCCTACCCCATTTGGGAATACAATATTTATACGGAATCTTCCAAGTTTAGGTATATTTTATAGTTACCTTAGGCTGCTATTTACTCTTAAACTACTAATAATTCTCAAGAAAACTTAGCCGTTACAGTGTTTTCTTGTAAGATTGATACACTTACTACCATCCGGATTTATTTAAAAAATTTCCACCACCCGTTTAGATTTTAGAGGGAGGGGACGCTCGATTTTAATGAAAAATTGCACTTTAAAGTTGAATATTTCGCAAGCACATAACTGAATCTAAAAGTTGTCTGAGCAAACCCCTGATGGTTTTAAAAGACCTATCCAATGATACCCCACACTGGAAAAAAGAAATCACTCCCACTTTACGTCTATGGAGGTTTTTAAAATGTATTGTACCATTTGGTCGGCATAGTTTAAATATAATATTCGTGCAAAATAATAGCTTTCTAGCATTGATAGTCCCTGAGCAAAGCCGCGGACGGACGAACAGAGAGACAGACAGACATGGCGAAACTATAAGGGTTCCGTTTTTGCCATTTTGGCTCCGGAATCCTAAAAAGAACCAGCTGGCAGCTTTGTTTGGCTGCTTTAGAACCCTAAAAATACAACCGAATTGATAACCTCCTTCTTTTTTGAAGTCGGTTAAGAAGATGAACATACCTATGATGCTTAGCTTACTTTGCAGCTTTGGGAATAGGTCAATTGGTGTTAATTGTTGAGTGATTATTAAAATTTTATTTATTTAGTTATCTAACGAAAAAGGTTATTTATTTATTTTGGTGCTAGGTCAAATTTTTGTAAATCATGCCATTTTTTAAATGACAATGCCAGCAAGCAACTTAAGTTTCATTTTTGCGGTGCGAGAATATCGTGTATGCTTAGTACTTCGTTGGGCCGCGTGGCTATGAATTTATCACACATTGAAAGCAATGTAATGTAACATGGCGATTTTTTTTCTTAATAATCTAAATGAGATTATAATCTTACTACATACAGATGCAATGGCTTAATAATTTTCCATCTGTGTAGTATATCTTTGTAGCGGTCCGAGGGTCACCAACGGTGCTGGCTGAAAATCAGCGCTGGGGTGTTTATTATTAACGCTTCAGCATTATGCTGAGCCAGTGTCCTATTCACAACCGCAATGACACATACTTTCCTACGTGTTGTCTATTTGTACTTAATACTATTGTTGTGTCTTGTATTGTGAATAAATGTATTTTCTTTCTTTCTTTCTTTTTCATCGTATGTCATTGGAAAAAGTTCATATTTATCGTGCTCTCTCACACTTGCACTATCGATATTTCGGGTGCCGTCGTATTCCGTGTTGCGTTAAATTCTATGTTAAGTACCTATGCGCTATGTCTCTACTTCCAGACACCTTACTTTTAAGACTTCTAACAAAAGCCATTAAGAATTAGCATTTATTTAAGGTAAAACTTAAAACGTCCATAGAATTAGCGGAGGCATTAAAAAACTTCGCCGGTGTCCACGCTGGCCTTAATTAAACCGTTTGAAGTATCCAGAATTAAGCCAGCCTTATTTTATTCTTTAAAGTTGGCCATTCATAACTTCTTTAATTTCACTCCGAGGATTATTCAGGTTTGCAGGTGGAAAGTTTAGCGCTTTAAGTGTGGCTGCGGTCAGGCACAATGCAAAGGAAGGTTTTATGCTTCCGCCATCTTGAATTTTTAAGAGTAAAGTTTTTGTTGGTTTTTGAAAAGTGATTTTCAAAGTTTCAAAGGTTTGTGGGTTTTTTCAAGGCTATTGGCAGACGGATTGGGTGTGTGTTTACCAACGGGAAAAAGATTGGGTATAAAAGATGTCTTTAACTTATTTCAGAGTATTTCAGTAAATATTTTCCGGCCAGGTGGAGTGGCGATCTATTCTGCGAAAGGCTGCTGGTAGAAGCAGGATGCACCGAGCGGATGGCGCTCATTGGGGCAAGACTATGTCCAGCAGTGGACTCCTATAGGCTGATGATGATGATGATAATGAAAGTTAAATGAGTACAAAATATCAGAAAATTCTCGCATTTTCATTTAGTTTCTATAGCTTTAAAAACTCGATGATATCCGCATCCAAGGCCGCTGCAAAGAACGCGCTACAAAAGATAATTCTTCTCGACCCCTTGCTGATTTAAAGCCTTTCCGGGGTTCGGGGGTCGATGATAATTAGGGATCCGCAGGGTTGCTCGTGCATGGAAATGTTTCTGTCATCTGTTGTATGTGGAATATGTTACGAGTATCTTGATTAATATTATAGAGAGAATAGATTTGATTTAATTGTGTTAGTTTTTTTGCGTTCTGGATAAACTTAGTTTTTTTTTGTGGTCTGGGACCACAACAAAGTTGCATGTAGCTACTTTTATTATACATACATCCCAATCATCCCAGCCTATATACGTCCCACTGCTGGGTACAGGCCCACACACATACAAAAGAGTTTTTTTTAATCTAGAATAAATATCAGTATTCAGCTCGTGGTTAAGTTTGTTTCAAGTAATGTATTTTTTTAGGGTTCTTTTAATTGTGGTTAATATCAATCAATGTTCAAAAGGATATAAAAGATGTGACTATAATCTTTAAACAAAAATACAGGTGAAAAAACTCTATAGTGGCGTTGAGTAAACCAACTATGTGCTGAACTATTCTATATGAGTATTTATTTGACTTCATAACACTGCATCTTTTTTTAAAGTAAAAGAAAATTTTATAGGATCAATAGGTGTCAGTCTATCTTTCCATCAAGACCCTTTTTTTCAGGAGCGCGTAGAATTTTTTAAATGAATATCAAACACTCACAGGTAAGGTCTTTGCAACCTTGAAAAAAGTACTACATAGTTCATGCAATTAAAAGATAGAAGCTTTTGGATTTGTGAGGGGGAAGCGGTAATATAAATAGGTAAATAAATAATAACATGGGACAATTGACACCTATTGACCTAGTACCATACTTAAGCAAAGCTTGTTTGTATTATGGATACTAGGCAACGGATAAACATACTTAATTAGATAAGTACATACCTACTTAAAAACATAAGAGAAGCAACTTGGAAGAAAACAAGGCTACAGTTTCAAAATTACTACAGAAGTAGATTTTAGACATGTGAACGGAAAGAAGATTGTTGAAAGATGGATTGAAAAAAAAAGGTGAACGCACCGTTAATCTGCTTTTAGAGGTGCTCCAGTTGTTAAAAGTTAAGTTTTTGTCCATGTGTAGTGTGTATATTTTGCATTTTTTTGCACATTTTTTGCACGAGTTTCCGATCGACTTGACTCTTTGGCGCTGCGTAGAGATGTAGCTTCACTGTGCATCCTCTATCGCATGTACAACGGGGAGTGCTCCGAGGAGTTATTCGGGTTGATGCCTGCCGCATCCTTTCGCCACCGACCTACGCGAAAACACTTCCATCCTCACCATTTAGATGGTTGGCGGTCCTCTACTGTGCGTTTTTCCAGAAATTTCCTGCCTCGCATAGCAAAACTCTGGAATGATCTATCGCCTGCGATATTCCCGGACCGCTATGACCTTCAAGTTTTCAAGAAAAGAGCGTACTCCTACCTTAAAGGCCGGAAACGCACTTGTGACTCTTCTGGTGTGACCTCCATGGGCGACGGTAATCGCTTACCTTAAGGCGATCCGCCTGCTCGTTTGCCACCTATACCATAAAAAAAAATTTTTTTTTGCGAATTTCGAATAAATAATTGATGAAAATAGATCAGAATCAGTTGTCCGATGGCGGCAGAGTTCTCTATTGAATGAAGTGACAAAACATCGACTAGGCAAAGAGATAGAGTAACCAAAAACCTGTTTAAAATTACGTCTTTTATACTACAATACGCTCGCTTCAAGTCCCGTTGCTGTAGGACCGCTGATGCTGATTTGCATTCGCCCCGAACAAAAGTTGGTCTACGACTCAACTGGCGTATTTCAGCCGTTTCAGGGCCCGTCGAACCGGATCGTTGTCAGTAATGCTTGTTTGAAAGAAAGTTACAGGATTGGTATAATAAAAAAAAATCGTAACAACACCGGTCAGCGTAACTTCACTTTGAAAATGTAATTAGGATTTTTGATAGATTTGAATATTTCATTAAATAACCTAATATAAGTTTTAAAAGTATTATTATTTTCTATTTCAAATAGACGATTTCATACCAAAGAAGTTTCTAGGACAATAAATAATTGGAAGTACCCTGCAGGTCAAGCTACACTTTGTTACTATAGCTATAACCAATGTCAAATTTATAAATAAATCATTTATTTATTTCTGAAAATATGGTACAAAATCTGCTATCAACCAAGTTATGTTTAGGTTGCAGAAATTGAATGTACTGGTACCATAAATTTGACAACTGATTAGACGACTTGCCGTGGAATTATGCTGAGTGGGGTTCTAAGTATTTAGCGTCAGTGTATCCCATGTTTTTGCTTTTGTTCTGTGATTGCAATGATAAATGTATATCCTTTCTTTTCTATTTAATATTGGTCATAATTACAAATAGTTGGTGCAGCTCACTTTAAATTTAATTTTTCCAAGTGCTAATATACCCTTTGAACCTTGGAGTATCCATATAGGTTGTATGAAAGTGGCTCGCCAAGACCTGCCCCTGGCCAGGCTCCAAGCATGTGTCATGGTTATTTATCATCATCGGAAACACATTGCCGACTTTACGGCGCCATGCCTCATGCCCAATGGCCCGGCTCTTAGCCTATATCGCTGTTTCAATGAAGTTTAAGCCTATTTATATCAATTAGAGCTGGGAAATATTAATTGCTTGAGAGTGAATCTTTGGAAGAGGTGTTTCGTGTGATTGAGGGATTTGAGAAGCGACGTGTTTGCGTAAGACGACGATTAATTCGTGAAAATTATACTAATATTTTTAATTCAAAAGTTTGTATATGTGTATATTTGTTACTACTTTACGCTAAAACGGATGAACGGATTTGGGTCAAACATATCTAAGAACCACTGCAAGAAAACTCGCTTTCACGTTAAAAAAACGCATCGAAATCGTACCAACTGCTAGAGAGTTACGACGTCACAGATAGACAGACAGACATTGGCGTCACATTTATAACACCGCTCTATTTGTATCGGGGGTTGATCAAAGCTTGTTTAAAGGTGGCAGAGGAATGATTTTAGTTTAGAAATATCTTCAAATTTAAATGAAAATAAGTCATGCGACACTTAGCCTTCCATTCGCCACCGACACGTCGTCGTTCCCCGATTATTATTTGAAAACTGCGTCTCGTTATCCATATAAAAACACGACAAAGCCCGGCATAATGCCTCTATCAATCACGGCACACTCACACCATCGCTCGCACACATCGGGATGCAAATCGCACATACTTATCCCGCTTTTTACCGAACGTCCAAACAAATTTATTCACAGTGAAAAACCGTCTATATCGGTTCGGATGTTAGTTCTTTTTCTGATCTACTCCAAAATTTATTGCGTCTAACACGACACTACAAGTACAAACAATGGAACAATACCATCGTCGTTTTAAGCTAGTTGCTGAAGTTGTTTCGTTTTACACAGACATGTTCGTTCAGCCTGCTTAAATTATTAATGAACCCGATGTTTAAAGCTTCAAATATATTACGGGCAATAAACCTAAAGAGCACGAGACACGAGAAGACACCCTCCGTAACGACGTCACGTAAAGGGAGGCCCTAAAAATGTAGAACAATTTCAATCCAGAAAGCTCGCATGTTACAAGCAGGGTACACCAATCACGGAAAACAGGCCAGTGGCAATAGGCTTGTATGTTAAAAATCATCTCAGGCGTGGATCGGCAACCTTTCCCTCCGCTGCGTTATCTCCGGAATCACGACAAAACGTAACGAGATAAACACGCATTATGGCGCAAAAAGAGGCGCGGCCAACCCTCGGCCCGGCAGACGCGGATCGCAAACCTTTTTCTCTGTTTATTTAGGGGAATGCGCATAAAATACCTACGCTGGTATGTTCAGACAATCTGATAGTACCGTAATGTGAAGTTTGAACCTCATTTCCATGTTTATAAAGACGGTAAGATGCGGTTGTTCATATTTTG
The DNA here is from genome assembly GCF_025370935.1 of Choristoneura fumiferana. NCBI lineage: Eukaryota > Metazoa > Arthropoda > Insecta > Lepidoptera > Tortricidae > Choristoneura > Choristoneura fumiferana. The sequence goes on along the minus strand of NC_133474.1, from coordinate 23,434,920 downwards.
CGCGGAGATCTTGTTTATCTGTGTTACGTCTCTTGATATTTTCATTTTATTTTAGTGTTGCGCAATGCGTTGCTGGCGTTTACTGCTACTTTACCTATCTTTATGTTTATTTACAATGTCTGTTATACTCTTTTAATGGCTCTACCCGCAGACTGAGTTGTTCTAGCAACGAAGCAAGTCTAAACCATACTTGGAGTTGTTAACAGTCTTATACAGCGTGGTTCTGCTCTCCAAATAATGATAGAAATTATGAGTAGTTTCTTCTGATGAATGTTCTAATGTTGAAGATTATTTGACAACATTATAAAATTAACATAATTATTATGTTTCTAAGTATCAAATCGTGAATCAGACATTTTTCCGTTAATACTGTGGCGTTTGGTATCAGGCTTTGTACATAGGCTAAAAATACCTTAATCAACACGTTCTACTCATATTTGTTGAGAGAGTGGTACGATGTGTATTAATAACTGTTTTCCACTGGTCTGGAGTTTATTTATTTTTGAGAAAAAGCATCGGTGCGGTGATGTGTATTATTTGGCGGTTTAGTGCCTAGTGTAATGATCACTTTGTCAACTCATTGACGTGTTTTAGGGATTTTTTGCAAACCAGTGGTGGAAAAATATCGCATGCAATAATATGTTTTGCTGATAGCCGTACAACAATCATACATAAAATTAAAATTAAAACTAGCTAGTTAGTTCGATACTTACAAGAATGAAAGAGCTACAGTGGTCAAATAATTCAGAGAGTACTTCGCAAAGGCTCAAATAAAATTAGGAGCGTAGTTCAGGCACCAGTGTTTATTAAAATGTCCAAATGCAGTGACACATATGTAATTAACACGTCGGTGCCGAATGTAATGAACGGCGGACCTAAGTCGCCATTATTGTGCTAACAAGAGCCTTGTCCTCGCGCCGGGCCCACTCTCGACAACAAACACTTTGACGCTGACGTAAAGCCCGTGTCCACGTCCGTAGCTCACTTAGTGCCCACTCAGCCGAGCAGCCGACGGCCACGACCGACCAATAGGAACCCGCCAAACGTACGCCAACCGTCCAAAGCTTCATTGTTGATCACAATTATTTATAAAGTTAAATATTACAGAATCGTGAATATCTCGACTGTTATTTTAATTGGAGCGTACTAAAACGTTTTCGTACCGTTGGAAGTTTGATATTTTGATAAATTTTCATACTCGACATCGCAAGAATAACATCGCTGGCCGGGCTCGTGCCATCGATCGTGTTATTTCAAGTTTAGGCAGAATAACTTACATTTAGGAGCTGCCGCAGCGTACGGGCGGCCGCGGGGATGTACAGTCAAGGAAATTAAATCACTACCCAGGGTGGAACCTTTGCGCTACTAATGACATATTAACATTACATACATCTGCTAAAGAAATCATGGCAAAAATAATTATGAAATGGTTCCGCGTCAGGTTGAGACGTCAATTAATTTCCTTGACTGTACATAGATATTACAGTACAGGTCAAAGATGCTTGAGATGAGTGTTGAGATTTACACTTTTCTACCTTGTCGCTGTCACTTCATGTTTTTACTTTTGTATAAAACTGTCAGATGGCATACAATGACATGGTACTAAAGTGGTACCTCGACTGTATATACAACTTTGAAAAAAAGCTCTGTTCAACCACTGGCAAGAAAATTACTAGCAATTATACTCCTGCAATTAATAACAATAAACAAAATAATGGGACGATTCAAACCAATTGGTCTTTGCTTTGCTTTTTGTTGGCTGACAATGAATAGTTAAATTATATCAGACCAGATTGAATAAATAATTGCATTTTACAACCCAGGTTTTGGAATTGTGCGAGTCACTGTTAAATTTATTTAACAAACTATAATACCACTTTATAAGAAAAATAAAGATACTTATTGTAAGTTTCGCTTGCCATTGGAAGATGAATTTCTGAAAATGTTTAGTTTTCTGGTAACTTTTTAACCCGACAGCGCGAAGGAGGGACATGTTTTTTGAGCGTATTTTACGTTTATTTTATCAAACCCCACCCAGAAAATTCACTATTACAACATATTTTTTTAGGATTAATATCCTTATACTCAAGTCTTCATACTACTTCAAGCAGTGAAAAAAAACAAACTTCTAATTCAACACAATCAAAAGATACGGTCATTATTAAAGTGTTTTCAAACAAATCTCTGTTACCGACAAAATTAACAGGGTACATCCGGCTGTCCTAGAAACTTGAAATTTTTGTATGAAGGTAGCTCAAGCACATCAATAACAAAAGTCTGAAAACCTTCATTTTTATATCATTGACCATCTAAAATGACGAAATAACTACTGCGTGCATTTTGCTTAGGAGGCTCTGCTAACACTGGATATTCATAGATACTTACAAATTTTTACGAAACACCCTCTAGAATCTTCTAGAAGTCCGAGATTTCTAAAGTAGCCACGATTGCGTTAAAATTTTATCAGGTAACAGTTATCTATAACTTTAATATAATGCGTTATATCACGCACTGTCCATAATTTACAGTTTGCCTCCAACTTAACCCTGCCAGTGCTGGCGATGGGCTCTTAACCCTCCAACCTGGCGGTAAATTATTGAACGACACCCGGGAATCCAGCGGACAATATCGGGATCATAATTGAAGCATCAATTTTAATCCGAAATCATTTTCAGTTAATAATATCGGATAACGGGCATCAGTTTATGAGCGCCATATTTATGGCGTATAGAAAGTTGGTGAAACATAAAAAAATCGACCTATGGTTGCTTAAAAATTGAATAGACAAAAAAAAACTATTTCATAATTACTTCCGGACTTTTTTTTTGGTCACTGCACCAATTGACCTAGTCCCAAAGTAACTTCTTTTTTCAAACGACTTCTTTCTCTACTTTTGTTTTGAAGTAACTCTATTAATAAATTTAATAATTATAGTTACGGTTAATAATTATAATTGCGGATTTTACGGTCGGCCGCCGACATACATACCGTGATTTTACATTACGATTCCTACCGAAAATACAAACTGAGACATGGATGCACAGAAAAACCAAAAAAAAGAGACCAGCACTGCGAATCGAACCCAGGTCCTCAGCAATCCGTGCTGCGTGCTATAACCCCTACACCACTGCTGGGGTTATAGCACGCAGCACGGATTGCTGAGGACCTGGGTTCGATTCCCAGTGCTGGTCTCTTTTTCTGGTTTTTCTGTGCATCTATGTCTCAGTTTGTATTTTCGACATGGTTTCACGGGATACCCGTAAAAGTAACAAATTTGGAGTTGAAATAAAAAAGACAAAAAGAATCCAAAACCAATCATTTCATAAATTACGATTCCTACCAACTCAAAGCATAGTGACACATAGGTATAACAGATATATGTACACTAATGGTTACTTTGGGCACTCGAATATAATCCGGCCTTGTTTACATAGCAAAGAATCCTTGGCGATCAAAGTCCATCTTTAGTGACGGCGGTGTGATTGCATATTCAAGTAGACGAGTCCTTAGTTAGGGATGGGCCTAAAACACTTGTGTGGACCCTTGCTGGCACCAGAGAGCACCACTTGTTTACATTGCGAGGTCACTGAACTATAAAATAACCGATGAAGTGACCGCACAATGTTGTATCTAACATACTTAGGGATTGATCACGCCTTTTATAATGATATGAGATTCAGAGATTCATTATTTCCATTTTTTTCGGGTCCTCGGTCACTCCCCACGTTTTATGTAGCTTAGTTGAATGTAGTCTAAACGTCGCATTAAAAGAAATATAAAATGTGTGAGTTAACCCTGAGTATGAGGTTAACTGAGCTTTTTCCTGAAAAAAGTATTATGACACGTGTGTTTCAGGAGATAGAAATATAGTGAGGTACATAGGCCGGCTAATTTTAATATAAGACAATTTTAATTATTTCTATATAGTTTCCGGCATCCGAAATTATGTTTTTTGTCTCAAGACTTTCTGAGACACAACCTTTATAAATGAAATATCATGTTGTTTTACACGTAGGTCCTTGCAAATACATTAATCATTTTGCTCTGCCCTTGTTTTTCCGTGTGACAGAAAAACAAGGTGAATTTGATAACGATTTCCAGCAAGTATGATTTCTGAAACCATATTGTCTAAGATGCGTGCGCTCGCAATTAAATAACTTTATAGTACTAATCAATTTAACTTCTTCTTCTTAACCATTAATAAGGCGCCATTTATTGGAGCATACTACCACAGAATCAAAAGCAGCTATCGAATACATCCAAAAAGTTGCACAGCGTTAAAGCTGCGTTAGCACGTAGTTTTAATTTCCACGTAGCTTTAACGCTGTGCAACTTTTTGGTCTACCTGACAAAGCAAATTTTTAATGCGTGTCGTATTTTCAATAATTACAATGGAAATTGTGACGTATTGTGATATTAATAAGGTTCAGTTTCCAACTCAATGCAAGTGGTCGCTAAATCGCCTCTACCTTATTTAGGGTTGAACTTATGAGCTACGTTCTCGTCGGTGGAGTAGCCGCCACTCCGCACAGTCTTCGGCCAGATGTTTGACTTGATACGACACGACACTCACTTTCTTCTCCCCCTTGTCAAAATAGTTTAACTTAATAATTTAACTTATTGACCACTATGTCGTGCATTCAGTAGGTACCATCGGCCAAATATGTGGTCTACCACCCTAGAGTTAATAATCGTTTGCATGTCAAAAAAAAATAATGGCAGTAGACGTCAGTCAACTTGAAAGTTCGACTTTACGAGTAGCGACATATTCATTTGATAGGAACTTTTTGAAAATTGATAGACCACTTATTTGGCTGATGATGGTACCAGGGTACGCAGCGTTAGTGCTGGTGGCGCGCTGCTGCGGCACAGGTTGTCAACTGCCTACCCTAGAATTGACCCAATGCACGCCAATGTCAAAGTCAAAGTGAAAGTCCAAGTCAAGTGGTAGATTTTTTTGACATTCGTAAATGCTTGTTATAGCCTAAATTGAATAAAGATATTTTGACTTTGTCTGAATGATTGACCAGAAAAACTCTTTTTTTAACAAGCTTTCATTTACTTTCACCTGTTCCGTTGTCTATCTGTCTGTCTGTAATCAAATCTTGCAAGTTAAATTTGACCAACTTCCAGTAGTCAGATTGACTTGAAATTAGGAATACTTATGTAAATTACGTGACAATGCAATAATCTTCTAGTGACATCCTGGTAGTCTAGTCAGGATCGACTCCGCAGCACGGAACTCTTCAACGGTTAATAGCATCGACTTGAAATTTGGTATGCTAATGTAGTTTAAATGACAATGCAAGGACAGCCAACAAAAAGTACAGTCAGAAAAAAAGTTAGTATTAAAAATTAAATTTTTATGGTTAGGTTATCACTGAGTAAGGAGTCTGACTCTCTCTGCGACGCAGGGCTGGTAAATCGAATCAGCGGCGAGGGCTCTCTATCGGCGACGTAATTCCTTGTTTGCCGGGTCGCATGAGACAATGGGCCCTTGATGAAGTAAGACAACTCGTCCCGCTCCACGGCCACCGATTGATTCCTGGATTGCGAGGAATCCACCCTAATCGGAGAGCTAGTTTTGCTATTATGATTGCAATCAGTATAGTTAGGATTCGGCCTTTAGTCTCGCTCTCTCGTCCTAATGCTATTGGTTTTGTAAACGCAAAAGTTTGTCACTGATGTGTGATTTATCTTGTGTGCGGGAATCCATATTAAAAGTGTTTTGGAATGAATCCAGAATATTCCAGTAGGTTGGGTTAGTCCAACTAAACCCCCCGTAAAGGTTTTTAAATGTATTTAAATAAATAAGTCACTGCTGGACTATTGACACGAATTGACCTAGTTTCAAAATAATCAAAGCTTTTTTGTACAGTAACCAGCATAAATACATGGCTATGATCAGATCAGTTACGCAAAAATATCTGATTCTGAAATTACTGGCACTTGAGGTATCCCATCTTAGGCCTCTAGGTTGGCAACGCATCTGCAATCCCCTGGTGTTGCAGGTGTCTATGGGCGCTGGCGATCTCTTATCATCAGGAGACCCATTTGCTCGTTTGCCATCCAGTTGAATAAAAAAAAAAAAGCTCCTCGAACTAGAACGCAGCCATCTCATTCGCGACATCGACTAGCGACTGATAAGTCTCGACGCGTACACGCATGAACCTCGCTTATTTTTTCTCGTTTTTTAGGATAGCCGCACGATCGATCGGCATCGGTTGCGTTCGCGAAAGCAGTTTCACAAAGGTGGAATATTTTTTTAAAGTCAACACTCACGATTGTTTCAAGCCAAGTGTAAAGGGATATACATACATTATAGTATCTAAATACATACACTGGAAATACTTATCTCTCATTCAGCAGTCGGATAAAAAGTAACAAATTTTCCACTCCATTAAAAAATTCAACGCAAAGCGTCGCTGTCGTGCTTGAAACAATTAACTGCCTTAATAAAGTTTTCTTCGATTGCAACAAAGTGCATACCGCGTCCAATAGAATTATTGCAAAGTTGCTGCAGAAACAGTTAATACTTTTATAGAATAAGTACAAATTACTTTAAACTACTTGAAATATGTTGAAAGTTTTATAATTTAACTTGTTGTGTTAACTCCGGTTCTGTAGATGTCTGAAGGGCTTAGCTCCCTTTGGGTCAAATTTTAGTTGTCAAACTTAATGCCTGGTTCACATTATTACAGTAAAATCGTGCCAGTAGCCAGTAGCGGCATATTGCGGGGTCACAATCCAAACGAGTACACAAGATCGATCGAGCATCGCAGTGTTATGCTACTGGAACGGTTTTACTGGAATATCGAATAATGTGAACCGGGCATAACCCACGTCCAGTGGCCGGATTGACTTGAAATGAGCGCTCTATTGAGGAGAGTGAGTTCAAACTGCGCTCTCATGTTTAATTATTAAAGGTATTTTTTTGTCAACAGGTAACGGTGACACATCATTCATATTTTCGTCCATTGCAGGTAACAAAATCCGACAGAACATTGAGCGCAATAATGTTTTCTCAGTTGCTTTTGAGAATGAAGTCTAGACAAATGCTAAAAATACAATAACAATGCAAAGACACTTTATTAAACACCACAAAATTTTGCAAGGTAAGCAATAGGCAATGCTAAAACAACGTTTTACACCAGAAAAAAATAAGGATTAGATTTCAGCAGGTAAAAAATAAGAAATTGCTGTTGTTTAAAACCATGTACAATTTTATTAACATTCATGCATCGAGAATTTTCATCAGTTAGCTCATTCCGGACGTACAATTAATTATCCGTGTATTAATTTAACATACATGGTGCAATTTTCAGCAGATGAGACCAATAAAAAAAATACCCAAACTTACCATTAAGGCACATATATACAACATTATGTAGACATATTTACAACATGTATAAACAGATAGATAAAAAAAATAGATAGACAATGTATAACAATCTTGCACAAGATAACAGACAGTGCACAGACTTAAAGGTATGCGAAGACTTTGTGCGCTTTGAATCTGTTTTGAAAGCGTAGCTTTCAAAATCAAATGTTCACTCATCTAGTAACCTGCAAAAGCTCTTTTAGAATAAAATTGTTTTTTGAGCCTACAGTTACTCGTATTATCAAACAATGTCAAGAAGAATTCAACGCAACATTGACCACAAGTGTTCTTTCTGATAAGAAATACTTATACATTAAACGATATTTAAAATGTACCGAGCGGCTCCACCGAAGTATTTTATATCGCTTTATTACGTTTGCATGATCAGCTTTTGTTTTATTCAATCCTTTGTAATGATCGTTAGCCACGATACTGTATCGTGTATGAATGAACCTTTTAATATTTTTAGATGCTTTTAATTTTTTCGTCAGCACTGTGAAGCAACAAAACAGTTTGTATAATAGTTTGATACCTGTATTATAATCAGATCCTTGAATGAAAACTACCATGATACATATTTATTATGATTATTAAATGTATTCGTTGACCGCGAACAGGCTAAAGAGCCGCCAAAACCGTAGCGGCTTGTTTGTGTGTTTCTTATCCGATATATTTTGGTGAGCGTGTGTCAGGTATTACATGATTTAATTTCTCCATCTCCATGGGTCCATTATTGGCTCACATACTTATTGAAAGTCTGAATGTAATGTTTGTCAGAATGATCGTTTGTCATAACTCTTTTTTCTCTGAATCCAAAAATTGTTCAGAATTGTTATAAAACAAACCTAACCTAACCTTTTTTTTCTATAGGATGACCATTTAAAAATTTCAGAAAAAGTAAAGGTTTCAGTGGGGGAAAAAATATGACAAACGATGATTCGGACAAATTTACGGTATGACTAGCAAAGAGTATGCGAACTTTGGCGCTCCCAACCGGTTCGCTTCACATTTTAAATAGAAAAAAAAATAAAAAGGGTATTCCTATAACGAATTTAAGCAGGCTTTGAGAAATTATTTAAATGACACTCACAATTTGGATAAGAATATATGAAGATAAGTAGTTACTATTATAAATGCAAGTGATACACACAACTTTAAAATATTTTTCATGTCTTTCTGACAAATTACTGATTACTGATTATTATCAATAACCTGTTCGTAGCAGTGCTACGAGTCGTAGCGCGTAGCATAATCTACCGCTACGCCCCGACACCTATACGCGTTAATGCGATTATAATTACCATGCGATAAGTGAGTCAGGTTCTTACTCCACTAATATCGGTAAATCAATACAATAAATGGATTAACTAATTAAACGAAAAGGGCAAGTGCGAGTCGGACTGTCGCAGCAGAGCCGCAGGGTTCCGCAAGCATGAGAGACAGCCGTGTTGGCCTAGTGGTTTCACCTATGGCCTCTCAAGCAGGGAAACATGGGTTCAAACCCAAGCTCACACCTCTGTATTTTTCGTAATTTTCGTGCGAAATTACATTTGAAATTTACCACGAAGTTTACAGTAAGGAAACTTTTATAAACCTGTAACAAAATTTAATGGCGTGTGTAAAGTTCCAATCCACACTGGGCCGACGTGGGTACTACAGCCTAAGCCTTCTTATCCCGAGAAGAGGCCTGGGCCCAGCAGGGCTACTACGAAACTCAAAACTCGAAGTTCGTCTCGTGCTGTCCCTCTGACACTTACTATTTAATACGAGAGCGAGAGGGACGGTACGACTCGAACTTCGAGTTCCGAGTTTCGTAGTAGCCCTGCAGCAGTAGGACGTGGGATGTCCTGGTTGTCCATGTTGCTTAGTTTGAGAATAAGGGGCTGTTTTACCATCCGTTGATTAGCGTTAACTGACGGTTAAATGTGATGCCGTCTCCGTCTATTCGACCAAAACAAATAGAGTAGGTAGTTTGACTGACAATGCAAGTAAAGTCGACAAAGTCAGCTTGTACTAAAAATTAAATTTTATCGAAAACTTATTTCCTCCGCTTTTGCCTAAAATGTTTCAAATTACCAAAAAATACCGGAACACTTAAGCATTAAGCTACCTTTGACCTTTCTACACGCATTAACATCCAGTTACTCTAATAAAATTGGAATCGTGACTTATTTCCCTATTAACGTAACGAAAATTCCATCACTCAATTTTTCGTCAGACAACAGTCGGTAATAAAATCATCAACATAAACCAATCGCCTGCCGTCGCCAATCAATTTCGATATAAACGACGAAAATAAAACACCGCATTTATAACGACAACAACAAAAGCTTATCTCGGCGCTCATCAAATAAATAAATACGCAGCCAAATTTAATACTTGGGATACCGTACTGCAAAAGTAAAATGGAACCCCTCCAGGATTATTGAATTAAAACTAATATAAAACACATAAATAAACACATGCAGTTCTTGATTAATTATGTTCTAATTATTTCATCTTGGTTTTGATTTAAATTTTATGGCACTAACGTAGGTAATAAATAAGACAATTGTTACAAACACAATATGAACTGATTATGTTTGAAATAAATGATTATTATTATAATTATTAAAATTATAAGAAATTATTATGATTAATGTAATTATTTTGAATTAAATAAATATTATTCAACAATAAAAAAATATTAAAGGGTATTTCCAACAATTCAAGTTAATAATATCTTCTTATCAATCTACTCGTATTTAAAAATGACTAGAGGCAGGTTATTGAACCGAAGTTCTAGTTCAAACAACATTCGGTCCATCTCATTAAAATTATTATATTCACTCTGGACCAAATAAAATTCTCATAAGAGTAGAGACGTACGCCCACAATATATAAACCTCCTCCAGGCAGTTGCACACAAACACAAAAAAATTGATTTTATTCGGATTTCGTGGCAATATCGGAATAAAAGTAGCCTATGTATTATTCCAGACGTCTAGCTATCTACATACCAAATTTCATCCAAACCTGTCCAGCTATTTTAGCGTGAAGGATTAACAAACATACACACATGTACATACTACATATTCAAAACGTTCGCATTTAAGTAAAAGGATTTAGGAATGTCTGAAACACTACATTTTCCTATTAAATTATACAAAAAAATCGATCATTATTTTAATATACAGAGCGTGTCAGGATTACACTTATCCCGCTTTTTTGGGTTTCTTTGCTGATCAGATTAACCAAATTGGTTTCAGACGCGAGCGCGACTTCGACGCGTTCCGTTATCTCCATCAGATAGATTGGGCGATAGCGCGCGATGCTGCGCGAGATTTGTAGCAGAGGTTTATTCCTTTATCGATAGCAACGCGTTATCATAACGGCTTTTATGCCTCGTTTTGCTCGAAGAAAATTAACTGAACTGTGAAAAGATTTTTTATGAGAGAGGCAAACGAGTACATAAGCGCGTGATCTGATAAGAATTGATCACCACCGCCATCAATACCAACAATTCAGGGAGAGTCACTTACATACGGCCTTAAAGGAAGTATAAACGCTTTTCTTAAAAGTCCCGATGTCATAATTGTCTGGAAACACTACTGACCAAATTTCATTCCACAATTTTACTGCGACTGGTTAGATCATTTGCCCAAAATATTCATTTCCTAGTAGCAAAATTACCAATCAATCAATCAATCATTTATTGTCAGAAAGCGAGTGATTACATAAATGGTAACAACTACATTGAAGCTCGTCACAATCAGCCAGTGTATGGCGCACAATATTCGGCAGATACGCTAATACGCTCATTATATGTCATTGAATCATTGAAATTGAAGAAAAATAAAAATAATAATAATCAAGATTTAGAATACTTAATAATAACATTAACAATAATAATAGAAAATGTCAATGTCATGTACTGAACGTGCCCGTGCGGATGCAATATCAATAGAAGGTACTATACAACAAATAAGTAGCAGATCATACCACAATTACAACACAACAATATTCTTATTCTTAATTAACACCAGGCGTACTCATTCCTTACATGTCTTTTTTTACGCGACTGTGAAAATAAGCTTCAGTAAAAAGCATTTAGGAAAATCTGCAAATGGAAAAGTCATGTACGTCTGGTGTTAATTAAGAATTGGAAAATACGCGACTGAAAATTTTGCTACCAGGAAATGACGAATTTGGGGAAATAATTTAACCAGCCTTTACTGCACGTGGCAGGAAATGCCGAAGGAAACGTATAGCGGTACCTTCATTCTTCGAAATTGTGACGATGGTATTTAGACTTTTGGCGGAAGGTGCGATGGCGGAAATTAGCCTGCTGTTAACTTAAGGAAATCAATCGTATATCTCTAAATAATCAAACTGATACCTGCCTATGTTCATAAAATACAGCCGTAAGGAATACGCTATGTAGTCAAAATACCATAAACGGGACTTATCACGCTATTTTTACACGAGTAATATTTACCTCGACGTTTCGGTAACGTTACAGTTGCCGTGGTCACGAATAGACTGAAGTGTGGAGTGTCAAGTCTGCCTAGCAGCGCGTGTTCTTCAAACTACCCGCACTTGATCACTAATAGTACCGGCACTCGTATCACGAACTACCCGCACTTGGTCACTTTTACGGTATTTTGACCATGAGTGAGAATCACGAAAGTTTGAAACGTAATACGCTACGTGTATGGAACCTTTTAATTTCTTAATATTAATTTATAGATGCAGCTTTGTGACAATGACAACCAGGCAGGCACTCAGTCAGCATCTCAGTCGCCCAGAAACATTTTTTAAAACTTTTGCTGCGTGTTTACCCGTACATTGTTTGACCAGCATTATTTTGTCAAGTGACTTGAAGATTTCATCGTTTCAATAGATAATAGGGGCTGGGGCTACATGCCCCCCAGATACACAAACCTCAACATATTTCAACAAAATATGTGAATAAGAAATAAGCTTTTTATCTAAGAAATGTAAGGTCGAGTGGATTTAATACGGGACCTTCATAATTTTGAATGGGCCGACTAGTGAACGCATGTTGCGTGACCCCCGCCCTAAACTAGTGACCTGATCAAAAAGGTTCGCTGTGAAAAGGTGCCATTTGCAAGAGGAGGCGGTAGATGACTAAAAAAAAATTTTACAATCTTCTATTTTACATCACGTGTACGTCCCAGAAATTTACAAAACACTTTTCGACCACTGAGATGCGATTGAACTGTAATTTGGTATAGGTACCTACTTATGTAAATCAGCTGATATTATAACAATCTGGCAGCGAAAATCTGGTGGTCTAGCCAAGATCCTCTTCTCAGGTCAACGGCTAATGGCATCGACTTCAGATTTGGTACAGATAAAATCAATAAAAATTAAGCAATAAAAGTTTGAGTCTATGATAAAATATTTGAATAAAAGTTATTTCACTAGTGACTACCTCAATTCCATAGTCGGCTAGTCATCCGCCTTAGCGCCAATTACTTGGCTAGGTGTCCAACTTGGCATCAATTAGTCGGCTAGTCATCCACCTTAGCGCCAATTAGTCGGCTAGGTGTCCAATTTGGCATCAATTAGTCGGTTAGTCCTCCACCTTAGCTCCAATTGTTCGGTTAGTATCAATAAATAAGAACTATCATGAATCACTAAGTAAAAACGAAATCAACTTCATTGACAGCTGCGACTCGTGCCAAATATCAAAAACTTGAATGTGAAAATCTTAAAGTCATTTCCAGGCGTACTCGTATTCCTAATAATATTTCACCCGCTTTTCTCGTTACATTGTACCGCACGATTTCGTTTACGGATAACCGAACGGTTTCTGCCAAAACAGATTTCTTTTCTGTATTATTTGTGTTTCGCGTCCAATCCGATTAGCGGCGCACAGTTTACAGATTTCTGACCAAACAACCCATTGTCCGGTAAAAAGGCAAAGAACACTTGTTAAACGAAAACTATGTTCGGATTATTTTTCCGTGATCGAATCAGAAATTAGATTAAAGAAACAATAGCTCAGGAATAACAGTTCAGAGTAATAATGCTGCCAGTGTCTTGGGGTCAATGCATGAGGCAGAAAATTTGGATGACATTTTTATTTTGTAATATTAGTTTAGTTTATATATTTATAGTTTTAGTTTTGGATGTTAGATACGAGTAGCGTATGATCATAGCGCTCAGCATACTCACCAGTCTTTATTAAACTCTATAGATAGTAAAACTACAGAAAAGAGGTACTTTCAAATACTTGCTTATACAGAGAGATACGGCCTTATTTTATGGAGATCTGCTGCAGACATTGAGTCAATCTTTATGTTACAAAAGAGAGCAATTAGAGACATTTATAATTTGGAGACGCGTGAATCTTTAAGATCTTTTTTTAAGGAAACAGGTATCCAAACCCTGCCGTCGCTTTATGTTTTTGAAATAATCATATATGTTAGGAAGAATATATGTGATTTTCCCACTAACGTCGATAAGCCAAAGGCTACTAGAAACACAGGGAAGCATAAAGTTCCATCTTACAGACTGGCTGTCGTTTCTGGGAAGTTCAATACGTTTTTATAATAAAATAACAAAAAATATTACAAATGAAACGGATACAAAATTCAGATCTATTGTCAAGAAGACATTAATATCTAAGGCGCTCGTATTATAAAGTTAATGATTATAATAATATCATGGACAAGGATTGGAAATAATTCCGATCCGCATTGGCGATCCCTTTAAATAGCGAACCTACTGTGTTTAAAATAAAGTTGCCTTATCTTCCGTTATTTTAGACTACTCCCTAACTAACATATATAAAAATAAAAAGCCGGCCAAGAGCGTGTTGGAAACGCCCAAAATAGGGTTCCGTAGCCATTACGAAAAAAATAAGTAATATTTTTCTAAGGATTTCGTATTTTACACGGAATCTTCCAAGTTTAGATATATTTTATACCTTAGGCTGCTATTTACTCTTAAACTAATAATTCGCAAGCAAACTTAGCTCTTATAGTTTTACTACCATTCCGAATTTTTTCAAACTTTTCCACCAACCGGTTTAGATTTTAGAGGGGGGGGGGGACGCTCGATTTTAATGAAAATTTGCACTTTAAAGTTGAATATTTTGCAAAAAAATCACTGAACCGATAAATTGTTTTAGCAACCCCCTTATTATTTTCAAAGACCTATCCAACGATACCCCACACTACAAGAAAAAACACCCCCAATTTAGGTCTACACTAAAAAAAAAATTCAAAATTTTTATTATACCATTTTGTCGACATAGTTTACATATTCGTGCAAAATTACAGCATTCTAGCATTGATAGTCCCTAAGCAAAGCCGCGGATGGACGGACAGACAGACAGACAGACATGGCGAAACTATAAGGGTTCCGTTCTTGCCATTTTGGCTCCGGAACCCTAAAAAACGGAACCAAACAGTTGGATACCTTTCCTTGTAAGCTACGAAGAGGTATACTGCTTATACACAACAAATGTGTGAGAAATGACAAAAAGCCATACGTATGTTTACCGAATGATGTCAATGCAAGGCTCTATGGTGGCCGAGGAATCTAATGTGTTGACTATACTTAGTCATCTGTCACAAGTACTCACTGAAGTCTACAGATGAGCAAGATAAATACGAACTTATCCGACAAAATACAATGAAAAAATATTATTCAGAAGATCTGTACCCATTTATTCACTTACAATGGTAACAATCCCAGGTCTCCATTACCTCCACTCCAAACAAACAGCGCCCCGAGCTCATAATCTTGCTCAGCCTTTTATTTCTATCCAATTACGAATACCTACAGTTCTTAATTTGATTTCCATTAATTTTAATTGTTTAGAAAGCGCTTCATTCTTCTATAAACCCTTCGGAGGGCCGTAATGGATTTTATTTTTCCACCTGGCGGGTAATCGCGTGCTTTTAATGTGTTATTGAGGCGGTGGACTGAATAACTCTTTTAAAAGACTCAAATGTTCGGAAATTAAAGTATTATGGGCTTTTGTAAGATTGCATTACCTGATGCTACAAATACAAATCGATACGATAATGATAAATATTCTGCACTCTCAAGGAAAAAGACAGTAAGTGTATAAAAAAAACCGGCCAAGTGCGAGTCGGACTCGCGCACCGAGGGTTCCGTATAAATATTTTTATTATGTGATGTAACTAAAAATTTACGGTATTCGCAATTTTTCCTTTATCTGTGCTATAAGACGTTGCTTCGTACCAAATTTCAAGATTCTGAGTTCACGAGAAGTACCCTAGTATAGGTATTGATTCCCTTGCGAGTTTCGAAAATTTGCGGAAATTCGCGGCGTAAACGGCTGCATCTTTTGATTGCGTTGGCTTAGAAGTTTGATTTTTTTCACAGCTTCAAGGGACAGTAGACTTAAGTATTTGATATAAATTTCAGCTTGATACCTCCACGCGTTTCTGAGAAAAAGGGTCTTGACAGACGGACGGACGGACGGCCGGACAACAGTCCTATAAGGGTTCCATTTTTTGCGTTGCTTTAGTACTCCTACATTCCTACGGCACAATTCCCTAATATCGACACCTTGGAGCTCAAAGGGCGTAAAGGACATTTGGTCGTAAAGGCACTCTCTGTGGCATCTTATACAGTTATTTTTTTCTCTATTGATCTGTATAATCCACGAAAGGAAATTCGTTCAAAAATGTCCTATACGACCTGTGTTGTTTTAGTCCCTAAACACAATTATTTTCAAAATTGGGGATATAAAGAACAAAAAAATTACTCTGAATAATCACCAAGGCAGTAAATATAAAGTATGTTAAAAACACTGGTATTAAAGCGACCCATATTTCTACACCCCCTTATTGCCTCGAAAAAAATTAAGACATACGGCGTAAAAGCTGTAATTTATACAAGTGTCCTCTACGACCACCAAATATTTTACCATTTATTTTGATTTCTTAAGACCACAGCCTAATATATAATCAAAAGTATGGAATAATACGATTTTTTTACTTTTTGAAACGGCCTATTTTATTTCTATATAAGAAGAAGTTGAACTTTCCTATACGACCCATTGAAAGCAAAATTTGTGATAATGTGATTTACACCCTTGTGAACCAAAAGTTTACTAAGTCTTATAGTACATCGGATTCAATTCTTGTGTTTTCACCAGGGCGTATAGCGCACGTATCTGTAACCATACAGTTTATTACAATTGGAGTATATAAACAAAAACTAAAATTAACAAAATAAGAAAATCTAAATACAATTTTTATTTTTCGAAGTTTCTGATTCCTACGATTTCAAACTGATTTGCTAGCTGAATAGATACTATCTATCAGTTCTTTCAACAGAATTTCACAAACAAAAACTACAAGAAATTCTAAGCTCTTCGTCAAAAGAAGACTTATGTAAAATTAGAAACAACAAAACTATTTTTTTTCCAGTTTTTTGCTTCTCCTGAAAGTTGTGTTTTGTGCTTTATGCCCTTTGAACCCCAAGGTATCGATATTATATCTAGGATCCGTCATCTTTACGAGTAAAGAAGATTCATCTCAATGAGCATTCACAAACTCTTGCGGTTTTACCATCATCACAAAATTCAATTTAGTACGAGTTTCAAGTAAACCGGCAAGAATTCCTTTGTGTCAATGGGTGAATATTCGAGCGTTTGTACCGCCGTCATTGTTCTCAACACTTTTTTAATCAGATTTCATAAGTAATAGGTACAACAAACATCAACATCCGACACATATTAATGAATGTTGACACATGTTGATGTTTATTGAACCTATTTCTTAAGAAATCTGATTAAAAAAGTGTTGAGAACAATGACGGCGGTACAAACGCCCGAATATTCACCCCAATACGTCAGAAATATTTATAATAAAATTATTATTGTTAAAATACGCCCTTTCATAGTGGAAGTGACGTGAAATCAATAACGGCGTAGTACTGAGAACGCTTCCGTCAACAGAGCTGACGTACCTCACCTTATTTGTAAGCTAATCTCACTTTGTAAATGGAGCTAAATGGATCACACACAAATATTGGTGATAAAAGCGTAATAAGGTAAAGGCGCCTATTACCGGGGTATCGAAATCGACGGTCATCACCGCGGCAATTTAAAATACGCATTTATAATCAAACCGATAGATTTCTTAAAAAAATATATTTTACAAGATAAAAGCTTATTTAGTCGACTCACGGATCTATTAGCGCTAGTGTATGTGAATGAATCAAACATCTCGCAATTCGTGATTTTTCGAAATGGCACCGACGGGAGAGGATTTGCCATACTAACGCGTGACACCACATACAAGCAGACTCGAATCTTATTTAGTGGTTTACAAAATATTTATGGCAATTGAACTAATGTTATGGTTTTTAAATGGCTTTTTATAGTTTTTGTACGAGTTCTGTATACTTTTTGTACATTTTTTGGCCCGGAAATACGATTAAAATGGAAAATAAAATACAGCGGCGATAGGCGCCATTTTTAACTGTTGATTGTAATACCGTGGTACATCACGGTAAAGTTAAAGTGGTAGTTTTGGTTCTTCAAGCTTTATTTTTGGTATAAATTATCGTTTATATAATTTGTTACAGTTATTTCAATCTTGATCTATTCACGCTTTTAAAAAACTATTTCCGTGGTATGAAAAGTATTAACAAACTCTTAATTTTTAGCAAAAACTTCAATACTGAATTTGTAGTTTCTATAGAAACCGTTATTTTGCCAAGTTGTTTAAATATTGCGATGAAATTTTATATTTACTTACCAGTTATGTAATTTTGGTTATATGCCAAGGATGTAATAAGTATATATGATTTGTAATTCAAACACAGCTCTATCCTATAGTTTTAATAGGTCGGAATTAGATTTTACAATACTCCAAATTAAGCCAATTAATGATGGTATGATCGCATAACCCTCGGTAATAGAATGTTTGGGAATCTATTACCGACCCATTCAATTGTCTTTGGGTCGGTAATAGGTTCTTAAAGAAGTCCCTATTACCGAGTGACATTTTATTTTTCTGTTAAAATAATTCACATTTAGGGTACCGTAAGTGCAGATTTTTTAGATAAAGTTGTGACTTTTACTCAGCATGCATACATCAAACTATAACTGGTGGCATAAGCATAATAAAATACAATGGGCTGGATACACTATTCGAATCATACTTTAGTTTTTTATTTAAATTTTCTCAAAAAATATTTGATGTACAATTTATTATACAGAACCAAAGCCTACCCTTTTTTAATCCCTCGGTATTAAGTTCCAAAACATGTGTCGGGTTCCTTTTACCGATGGTAGAAAATTGCCGTTTTTTTTATACCCTCGGTAATAGAAGCTCAATTCGCGGTAATGGAATCACAGCCTGTCCATTACCACGGTAATAGAAGATTTGGGTATTTTGATTTCAATAATTATTTTATCAAATACTAATAACTAAAACGAGCCCAAAAAGTTAAGACACTGAAAGTTCAATAAACGCTCTTAAATAAAAAAAATATTCTCGTTTGTTAAGGAGCTTTGATACCCTTAATTTTTGGGACTCATTTGAAAACTTCCTTAAGTACCACGGTAATAGGCGCCGTTACCTTACGCAAAACACGGATAATTTCGTATCGAGATTTATTGGATTCTTTGCCTATGGGAATTTATAGTCAGTGTTTTTATTCGTTGGGCTTAAGATTTTTGGATATCTGAACAGGATTTGAGCACGTACGGTTTCTCTGCCATTAGGGCAAACTAATTTTCGCAAACGTTTAATTTCCCGAGTATGAAATTTCTCCGAAACCATAATTTTTTTCGGAACTTCATAAAACCTAACCTAACCTACTGTGGTCTATAAAACCATAGGAATATATTCTGAGAAAAAAAATGCTTCCGGACATATTGAATACTTTTTTTATATCTTACCTTAATAATTTTATTATTGAGTTATAACACATATACAAAATTTTAAAAAATAAAACTACTATTGAATACTTGGAAAATGAAACATTTGCCAAATGAACCATTTGGGAAAAAATGTGCGAAACGGCAGTACACGGAGCACGTTTATAATACGTATTTACATGCCAGAGACGTCATACCAACTGTTTTCGCTTTCAATTAAACCATTTGTTTCTTGGCCCATTGTATAACCTTTTCACAGTAAGTTTCATATTGAATTCAAGTCGAGCAATGCGATTCCACTATGACTGTGAATAGTAGCTTGATCAACAAGGGACTAAAACAAGCCATAATGACACGAGATATTTGAGGCAGGTTCGAGTGGCATTATGGTTGTTTAGTCTCGCGTTAGAACCTCTACTTTTCACTTTGAATGCTAGGAACAATAACAATGTTCTGTTCAAAATTACAATATTACTTTTTGAAAACATACACTCGATTAAATGGACGGGCCATCTGTTCAAATTCAAATAGCAAATAAAAATTGGTTGCGAGGTTTTTTCTTTTCTTTTATTGTTTATGAAGTGACGCTTTAAATGCTTGCATATTTAGCCAACAGTTTCAAAATTGAAAACTATTTTAAAACTAATTGGACTATGCATAATAAAATGCATTAATCCTTAATATAATTGAATAGATTCATATAATATTCGTAATCATTAATTGTGTTTCACGAAATTAAATCGTGTTTTTTTAAATATTTTTGCACAGTTGTCACTTTGAGGTTATTTCCACGCCCTAAAAATCCTCCATTTACAAACACCGTGTTGGCTGTTTAGAGGTTTCTAACGTAAATTAAAAAAATACTTTAATCCCTAGAGAATAAAAAGAAGAGAGCAGGTTGTTCAGTTATTCTAGTGGGTTGTTAGAAGGTACTTCACAATGTTCTTAAGAACTAATCAATAGCCTTTCGTTGAAGCAAGAGGTCAAATGCAAAGGTCAGCGAGACTCGCGTGAAGAATTGATGACGTAACGCAGTCATGCCATCGCACGTAGAGGCTTATACGAGTGGAGCTGGTACGTACACTCAAGGCAACAGAGTTGCGTACGAGGGTGGAACCATTGTGCTACTTACGGAATGTTGGCATCCAATACATTTGTCGAAGAATTCATAGTGAAATTGATAATGCAAAGTTTCCCTGGTACGCAATTCAGTTTCCTCGACAGTACCTACCTCATAGTCAAAATACCACGCACAGGACTTATCACGCTAACACACACGAGTAATAGACCAAGAGCAAGTCAAGAGTAGACAGTCTACTCGTGACCACGGCCACTGTAATGTTGCCGAAATGTCGAGGTAAATATTACTCGTGTGTGTTAGCGTGATAAGTCCTGTGCGTGGTATTCTGACTATGAGTGAAAATCACGACAGTGGCGTAGCGTCAGATATTTCCATGGTAAAACCGAAGTAAAGATCGCCCACGTCCCTCATAAATAATTTGCGTCCTGTTGTCGTATTTTGACAATATTGGGCAAGCCGGTGGGAATGGGGTTCTATGGACGCTTCGCCACTGCAGTACCTCGTTATCATCAGCAGCTGTGATCACGAATAGTCCGGGTGGCGAAATGTTCTCTTTTCGGCCCTCCATCTGGACATTTCCGTAATTTCGCGCATGAATTTCGAACATGCTTTCCCATATTCTAGTTATTTGTCTTATGAGCGCAATGTTACAATATCTAAGTGGAATGCTATGTTGTATAATTAACTTGTTATAATAATAAATATCAATTCTTTGACACTAATAAATTTGTAAAAAAAATTAAATTAAATGAATTGAAATTGTTTTTGTCGAAAAAGTGTAAAGTAGCTACAGCAAAGTTATTAGCATTTAATATCGAACCTAGGTACGTAGCGGACGACGGCAGCGGGGCCGGACACGCCGCGCGCGCGCCGCCCGCGGGCCGCCAGTCTTTAAACTAACGCGTGAGACAGCGGAGGAGCAACGTAGTTTTATTTTGATTCATCAAAATATACAAGGCTTCTCCAGCAAAATAACTGAAATTGGTTTATTTCTAGATGCGTTAAATGTAGGAGTAATGTGTATTACTGAGCACTGGTTGAAAAAACATGAACTACTATTGAATATTTGTAATTACAAAATCGCCAGTTCCTTTACTAGAAAATCGGCTATACATGGAGGCTCTATGATTATTGTTAAGGACGATTACAAAAGCAAAGAACTAAAAAATGTAGTTCAGCTGTCCATTGAACGAGTTATTGAAATTTCGTGTGTTGAATTAGAGAATCACATCATATTATGTGTATATAGGCCGCCGTCCTCAGACTTTTGTCAGTTCGAACCCGTGATGGAAGATGCTTTGAAACAAGTTTTGCTAGTAGTAAATCTGTCATCGTATGTGGAGATTTTAATGTGAATTTACTAGACTCGGCAAATAGATATTCTGGAAGACTTTTGAATTTATTTAAATCATTTAATTTGTTTCATCTTTTTGAGGAACCAACGAGAGTGACGGCTAACACAGCTACATGTTTAGATAATATTTTCTGCAAGTGTGATGCTATGGACAAGGAAATAATAAACTGTTTTAATTCCGATCACAGCGGCCAAAAAGCCTGTTTTACAATACTTAAAAAGACGAATGATCAAGTAGTAACCTACAGACCCATTACAGAAGCCCGTGTAGAAAAATTCAAGGACAATATTATCAACAGCGTTCCTGAGCCTTATATGGAGGGAAGTGATCCTAACGTCCTATATAAGAACCTGTCTACAGTAATTAATCGAGAGTTCGGAAAAGTTTTCAAATTAAGAACTAAAATGAGAAACGGGAACAAGGCAAAGTTTAGTGACTGGGCCACGGTCGGAATACATAAGAGTAGAACTAGGCTTTACGAACTTTATGAAATGAAAAGCCACAGTCAAGACCCCTCGTTTTTAGACTACGTTAGAAAATATTCCAAATTATTTAAAAAAGTATGTATAGCTGCCAAAGCTGATTATCTTAGTAATAAAGTTAAATCCGCTGAAAATAAAGTAAAAGCTGTATGGAATGTAATAAATTCAGAAACTGGGAAATCTAAGCCCCGTAATTGTCAATTCCAATTAAAAGTGGATGATAGAATATTGACTTCAGATTTAGAAGTGGCGAGTACTTTTGATAAATTTTTCTCAGATATAGCTGTAAATACGACTCGCGATCTAAAGTCTTCCACTGTGCTGGCTAGTTCTTATCTAAATGAAATTGCGAGGGATAGACATCTGAATTTTGATTTTCAACACACTGACTCTGAAGAAATTATAAAGACTTTTAAATCTTTGAAACTGAAGAATACGGAGGATCTTTGGGGTATTTCTGTTCGCGTTATGCAATCTGTCATCCATATTGTGGCACCGTACCTAGCCGTCATATTTAATAAGTGCATTGATGATGGTGTGTTCCCGGACTTAATGAAATATAGCAAAGTGATTCCATTGTTTAAAGCTGGGAGCTCATCTGATCCTGGCAACTTTCGTCCGATATCTGTGCTCCCTGTGCTGAGTAAAGTGTTTGAAAAGATTATGCTTAACCAGTTGCTTCGTCACTTCAATGTAAACAACCTACTACACAGCCAGCAATTCGGTTTCACAAAAGGCCGTTCAACAACAGATGCAGCTGCAAGTCTCATGAAGTACATTTATGATGCATGGGAAAATTCGCAAGATGCAATAGGAATATTTTGCGACCTCTCCAAGGCCTTCGATTGCGTGGAGCATGAGACGCTTATCCGCAAACTTCAACACTATGGACTTTCAGCTAAAGCACTAGACCTTGTTAAGTCTTATCTCAGCCAAAGAATTCAAAAAGTGGACATAAATAGAACGCAGTCAGCTGGCTCAGCGGTGAAGCTTGGAGTTCCACAAGGCTCCATTTTGGGTCCATTTCTCTTTCTAGTATATATAAATGACCTGCCCCACTTGCTAGAACAGAAATGCAACATAGTATTGTTTGCAGATGATACTTCTTTGATATTCAAAGTAAACAGGCAACAAGAAAATCCAACCCACATCAATGAAACTTTAGCAGAGGCGCTGAACTGGTTCACTGCTAACAATTTGTTACTAAATGCAGCTAAAACTAAGTGTATAAAATTTTCGTTGCCTAATGTAAGACAGTTTGAAACAATTATTTCCTTAAACGGAGAGAATCTGAATCTTGTGCATGAGACTGTTTTTCTTGGTCTTACGTTAGATCGTAATTTACAATGGAGCCCGCATATTTCTGATCTCGCTGGTAGATTGAGCTCTGCCGCCTATGCTGTAGGAAGAATCAAGCAATTTACCAACGTAGAAACTGCCCGCTAGTTTATTCAGTTATTTTCACAGCATAATGTCCTACGGTATGCTGATTTGGGGCAAGGCAGCCGACATAGAAACTATCTTCATTTACAGAAGAGGCAGTCCGGTCGATCTACAACCTTGGCTCCCGAGATTCACTAAGAGAACGCTTTAAGGAGATAAACAGCCTCACAGTAGCTTCACAGTACAAACATGATGTGATAATGTATACACACAAGAATATCGAGTCCTTTAAGAAAGTGTCAGACGTACATGATATCAATACTCGTAATAAGCACAAGCTTGCAGTTCCTAAATTCCGTCTACGGAAAGTAAGCAAATCTTTTGTGGGAAACTGCGTGAGATTTTACAATAAAGTTCCTGTAGAAGCATGGAATTGCCACACAACTCTTTTAAAGATACATAAAGAGTGCACTCCTGAAGAAAGCTTACTATAAAGTTGAGGAGTACTTATGTGATGATGCGACATGGCCAAAACTGAAAGCCGATGACAAATTGGGATGTTGATGTGTGATGTGATGTACTCGTATTTGTGTTGTGCGCGCGCGGTGTGTGTGTGTGTGTTTATGTCGGTGTATTTGGATTGTTAAGTGTTGTGAAGTGTGACTTGGCAGTGTCGGCGCATTTCGTGTCTAGTTTCTGGTTCTGTTGCCGTTGTCCGCGTTGCAGATTTAATTTAAATATTATATTATTTGACATTTGGAGACCTTATACATCTCCATTTTTTAATTTTAAAATATTATTATTAGTTTTTGACTTGGAAGGCTTTTTACACCTCTGAAGATTGTATAATTTAAGTATTTAATTAGTTTACTTTGACATTTAGAGACTATATACATCTCTGAATTATTTAGATTAGTATTTTATTGTTAACATAGGACTTCATACATCCCCTTGCTGTATAATAATTTTTATTATTAACTCAGGGACTTTATCATTCCCCTTGTTATGTTTAAGGCTGTATATTGTTAAGCTTATGGA
Organism: Choristoneura fumiferana; assembly: GCF_025370935.1. Classification (NCBI taxonomy): domain Eukaryota; kingdom Metazoa; phylum Arthropoda; class Insecta; order Lepidoptera; family Tortricidae; genus Choristoneura; species Choristoneura fumiferana. The sequence goes on along the minus strand of NC_133474.1, from coordinate 23,410,319 downwards.
TTTTAAACTTTTATATTTTTAGTTTAAATTCTAATCCACAGGCTCGCGACGTCGAAGTTACCAAGACGATCCCATAGAGCTTATGGAACGGAAGCAATATCATTGCCCTCGGTACCGCTCTGCTTTCAGAGCATGACATGAGTGCGTGTGAGCTAACTTTGGGGGCGGCAGACGTGAACTTGCCTTCGAAATCCAAAAGCTTATAATGGTTACTTGACCTGAAATGTATATTTCAGAACTAAATTATTGTTATATTATTTAAAATTTATGACGGTGGAAGCATTCTACACTTCCACTGAACGTAGATATAGTTAGTTTTAGTATTTTAACTAAGGGACCCCATACATCCCTGTATTTCTTTTATATTATTTTTTGTATTTTTTTTCTTTAATTGTATAAATATCGTTTAACGTATCTTATTTGTAATTATATTTTATGAAAAAAAAAAGACTTTCTCCAGTTCTTGCGGCCGCTTCTTCTTGCATGATGGTCTTTCCGAAAGCGCTGGTATTTAAAAAAAATGACGTGTAAAAGTGCCCATTGCGGCCTATTTACTGAATAAATCATTTGAATTTTGAATTTTGAATTTTGATTTGAACACGTCAGTTACAAATACCCGGGATCCATGAATTCGTTTTGGGAGACAATAGGTCAAAACCACTAGGCCGCCACGCTTTTACTATCTATTTCAAGGATACAAAATGATCTTCTAACGTTCTTTATAAAACCAAAGGGTAACAAGGTTAAAAGGGAGAAACGAGTTTTACCTAAACCATTGGAATACTATTCAAATTTAAAAACAAAACATTTAATTCGGCTCTAGAGGCTGACATTCGATATCAAAAAACGGCAAAAGCACCAGTTACTCAAGGTCACTGACATTAAAACATTCAAGCCCAAAGAAAGTTCTTGGAATATCAATCGTAACTTTGTGAGTTTTTGGAAAGTCATATTACTTCCTTAGTTGCTATCGTACTGGCGTGAGAGGTGAGTTAAAGGGAGCAGGATAGCTTTTGAAATTGCCCGTAGAGCTTGGAGTTTGAAAAGCTATAGCCAAAAGAACTATACATAAATCATTATTACTTTGCTTACCCATGACCTTAATATAGATTGTTATTGTAATGTCTGTTGTTCTATCATAACTCCTTACTATGACTGCCATTCGTTTTGAATTCTCTTCCTTTGGCGTTAAGGCAAGCGAAATCCCTTGCCATTTTTAAGACCTCCAAAGGCTCACTCTTTGTCACTAACTTAATCCCCAGTCTTAACTTCCTTTTTAAATTCCTTTTCACACATGCAGCCTTTTGATATTTTGTATTAAGTCTATATGTAGTTTATAAGTATTATATTTTTGTATTGTTTTTAATATTTTTATTCTATTAATTCTTACGTTTCTCCTGTCTGTTATCTCTGCCACCTACATTAGTCTGTTCATATTAATTAATTCTCAGAAATTTGTTTGTCTAGAAGAGATCGCTTTTTAGCGATAAGACCGCCTATTGTCTACCTGATCTTTATTTTTGTAATGTCTCTGTACGCTTTTGGGTGATCAATAAAGATTATTATGTATTGTATAGTAGTGTATTGTTAGTCTGAGCAATAAATGCGTATACAATGCACCTCCTCCGCCCCACAACTGAAAAACACACACAAATCACACAAACCGTTATCACCACCACTACACTACACTGACACGTTTCGAACTGAATCGGAGTTTATCCTCTTTGTATTGGAATAACGTCACTACTTTGAAAAAAGCTCTTATCTCAAAATTGATACTTTTCTAATTGAACTTTAGGACCTTTTTCAAAGGTCAATTTTGTTGACGTATAGATTTAAGATACGAGATTTTCAAAGTAGTGACGATATGTAGGTGTCTATGATAATGCAGTGTAGCAGAGCCTCTTTTCTAAGCAACATATACGGAGTGTGGGTCAGTCACTGGCATACACAGGCAGACTAAAAAAAAAACAAGATTTTCAGATTTTGTTATTGGTTATGTCCCCGAGAGTGGCAGAAAGTATTTAATAATTATTAATTTTAGCTTCAATTCAAACCTCCGCGTTTCTGAGAAAATGGCTCTTGAAGTGATCCTAAGGATTCTGTTTTCCCTTTTTACATTGAACCCTTTAAATACTTATTCAAAAATGAATAACCTAACCAACAAAAAGTTGGAAAACCCCGACTTTGTCACTCAAAGTTCAATATCTCAAAAACGGCTAAACCGATTTTGATAAAGTCTAACAACCATCGCTAGAAACCTGCCTTTCAAATAAAAACACATTCAAATCGGCCCACCGTTTAAGAGCTACGGTGCCACAGACAGACATACAGACACACATAGCAGTCAAACTTATAACATCCCCTTTTTGCGTCGGGGGTTAAAAACAACATTGGTCGTAACCTC